>NW_028138935.1:95000-102500 GCF_964270905.1 Leucopleurus acutus
CGGGCCTTTTGCAGAAATAGGCCAAGAGAGTTCAGAGTTGATCCTTCACTGCCAAAGAGTCATCACAGCAGTTTCCTGGAAGGGATTGTGTTGCAGGAGCCAGCGTGGTGGCCCTCAGGCCTCAGGCCTCAGGCCTCAGGCCTCAGGCCTCAGCCCGGCAGGCAGGCAGGCAGGCAGGCAGGCAGGCAGGCAGGCAGGCAGGCAGCGGCTATTGTCTGTTGGTCCCGCCCCCACCCCCACCCCCACCCCCGTTCCTTCTCCAGAGCTCCTTCCTAAGTCCCCTGGACTGACCTTTGCCAGGAGCGGGGGAGGGGAGGGGAGGTCCGGACGATTCATTCGGCAGGGCCTCGTTCAATCGCTCCATTCAAATGCAGAAAGCTCTCCGGCCAAGTCGGAGCCTTTGACTTTGCCTCGAGCTTCTCTTTAATGAATGGCTCTGTCTTTTTTCTTTCCCCAATTTCCCCACCCTTAGGCTGTCCCCTCCAAACTGCAGGGAGGGAAGGAGGGAGAGAGGTAAGGGATGGGAGGAGGTTGTGTGAGAAACAGGCCTTTTTTTCCAGGCAAAAGATGTCCCCTCCTTTTCCTAACCCAGGAAACCCCACTACACCATTTGAGAATCATGGACATGCATGGAAGCAGATGTCTTCACTTGAGATCTTCCTCCGCAGGAGGACAGAAAGGCGGGCCAGTGTGTCCCTCTTGTGCTGCCCGGTTCTTAAGTCACTTGAATTCAAAATAATCAATAGAGCATGGAGGCAGATTTTGGGGCGGCCTACTCTGGAGCCCAAGAGTTCCCTCCTCTGAAAGTTCCTTGGAACATATTAAAGCTGAGCTGGTGACTCGTGTGTGTAGGGGTGTGTGTGTGTGTGTGTGTGTGTGTGTGTGTGTGTGTGAGAAGGAGATTTCTAGATGTCAGGGTCGAAGCAACTTTAGAAGTCTGAAACACCTCTGATGATGTCGTCGGGTGTTTGGTTCAAATTTCGGAGTGGCTCTCAAAGAAACAGGCACGAGGATTGTTTCCATAGGAGCCGTTGTGGCCGTTTCGTCAAGTTCTCTAGCTTCCGTTTGCAGAGCTTCAGGCAAAGGGCCATTTTAGTTCTCAGTGAGGCCAAGTCAAAAGGGTGGGAGAAAATGGCAAACGTTCATGGGGAGAGTCGTAGCCAGATATTGGAGGGAACTCAAAAAACTTCGGGATGCAGTCCAGTTTTCAGGTTAAGAACAACACCCTAAGGGAAACGAGTAGCTCCAGAACTTCATATCCACAAGTGAGTATCCCCGTTTTATGGAAACATAATTTTGGCCTCCAAGTAACGTATGCAAATAACTCGGTTGCCAAGGAAATAAGAAGCCTCACTGAGAGTTTCTGAATTAAGGAAGGTAGGGAGAAAAAGATCAGTGATTCCATCCTGCTGACAGAGGTATAAGTTACCAAATGGATGTCCATCTTTAAAAATAAAAAAAAGAAAAAAGAAAATTGGGTTTTGTTGGTTTGTTTCTGTTTTTCCTTGTCTCTGGAAAACAAAAGATTTAAGAATCAGTCCTAATCCCTCTATCTCTCTGTCTCTTCTTTCTCTCTGTCTCTCTCTGTCTCAGTGTCTCTGTCTCTCTCTGTCTCTGTCTCTGTCTCTGTCTCTGTCTCTCTCTCTCTCTCTCTCTCTCTCTCTCTCCCTCTCTCTCTCTCTCTCTCCCTCCTCTCTCTCTCTCTCTCCATATATACATATACATATATATATACATACATGTATATATATACATATACCTACATACGTGTGTGTGTGTGTATGTGTGTGTGTGTGTGTGTGTGTGTGTGTGTGTGTGTGTGTATATATATATATATATATATAAATGTATTTTACGTAGGGTTTTTTTTTTTTTCAGATTCTTTTCTCTCATAGGCTTATTACAAAGTATTGAGTAGAGTTTCCTGTGCTATATAGTAGGAGGCGCTTGCTTGTTGATTACCGATTTTATGTACAGTCATGTGTACATGTTCATCCCAACCCCCTAAGTTATCCCCCGCTTCCCCAATCCGTCCTACTTTACACAAGTAGTCATACACATTATCATCCTGTTCATCAGTTCATTCAACCCCGTGTAAGTCATCCTTGTTCTCCTTGGAGTCCAGTCTTTCCATCGGTTCTGCCGACCTTGCCTGATGATCGAGCGTGACTGGACGAGTGACGGTTCCAAAAAGTTTGCAAGAGCTTCTGTGAAGGATTGTAGGATTTGCCCAGCGAAGCGGGTGCCGTGATCTGATCACAGGGGAGGCTGTGGAAGGTAGACCCCAAGTGGCAAACACATTTTGTTTTTTTACCGGTCTCTGTGCCACGGTGAGGACATCAGGCTTGCAGTGAGTGAGGGAAGACTTCAACCCACACGGAAGACATACCTACGGCCACAAGAATGTTTGGATGACCCCTACTAAGTGGCAGTGGAATGAAGTCCAGTGGCTGGGGTTCAGAGGGTCCAGAGAGAGGAGGTTTTCTTTCCAGAGAGAAAAATAGTTCCCCCCCGCCCCCCTCCCCCCCCCCCCCCCCAGGGTTACAAGCATGACAGGTCAGACGTTGCCGGTAGACTGTAGAAATCTTCCCGCCAATGTCTATGTACAATTGGGGTCATCTTCAAGGCACCATGGGTGGGTGAAGGAATGCAAGGTGGGGGGGTGGGGGTGGGGGAGGGGGGAGGTCGGCCAGGGAGTAACCAACCGGCCGGGCCGCCGTCTCCCGTCTGCCATAGCCCCGACCGGCTGTTGACAGGACAGAATGGACTCGATCCACGTGTGCCCCGCCACCCCCACCACCTTTCCACAGGCTGTTGTTGCTGCCTTGGCGTGAACGTCGGTTAGAACACCTCCCTGATACTGGGTTCCGTCCCTTTCGTGTGAGCCTCCATTTTGACGACGACAGACAACCCTTTATGCCAGGGCAGAGAAGACTTCCAGGAAGAAACATCCCATCATGTCTGGAACAGTTAGAACACATCGGTGTACAGACACAAGCCAAAGTAGACTTCACGTTGTTCCTTCCTCTTCGACGACGCTTCCCGTGTCATCGATGCTCTCCAAGAAACGTACTCAGTTTCATCTCTCTCGTTTCTCAGGAGAGAGAACACATTTTTGGGCTATTTCGAGGGCCCTCTCCTCCTGCATCCTAACTCAAAGTGCGTTCTAAGTCCAAAGGACTTCACCTGTCCTTCAACCGGGGGGCAAGTGTGTCCAAAATATCCAAAAGGTTGTAAAGCACTTAATCGGATATAGGTCACTGTGAAACAGTGCTTCGCTAGCCAGGTCACCGACATCCCAAGGAGAGACTTGCTAGGCAGAGAGAGAAGCTTCTTCTTCAGTTCCGAGCCACACCTGGTTCTTTGAATCTCGAGAGGACTAAGCTGATGTGAGTCCTCCGAGACCTGATAACGGCAACCTAGAAAATAAGTGATGACTTTGGACAAGGCATAAGCTTTTCTTTCTTGCTTCCTTTTTCCTTCCTTCCTTCCTTCCTTCCTTCCTTCCTTCCTTCCTTCCTTCCTTCCTTCCTTCCTTCCTTCCTTCCTTCCTTCCTTCCCTCCCTTCCTTCCCTCCCTTCTCTCCTTAAAGATAAAGGAAGAAACCTTTCCTAATCTAATCTGATCTCTCATGATGGACAGAGCAGACCGATGAAAGAAAAACCCAAACCCTAAACCCAAACCTTGTCCTTTTAACATAGAGAGACAACTAAATTCTATTTTTGCACATGTTTCACGTTGATACGAAAACTCATTTCTGTCTTTGAATCCATCCTCATCTTATCCAGTCACGATTCCTTTCCAAAGACCGTTTTCTTCACACACCTTTTCCAATCGTCTGTGCCCATTTTTAGCCTGTCCCTCGTTTTGCCCATTTTTAGCCTGTCCCTCGTTTTCTTTCTTTTCCATTGAGAAGTGACCACCTTTAGGACTAAAATCTCTTTCTCCTTCCCCCAAACATTATCTGCGTATCTTCTACTTTGCCTCCCCACTCCCCCAAAAAAGTCCTCTTCCTACCATGAGGATGGCGACATCAGGTAGCTTGGACCACACACGTTCCGTTCCTTCTTTAGAATGCCTCGTCCTTGGACACTGTCTGTTTTTTTTTTTTTTTTTTCTTCAGTCAGTGAAAGTAAGGAAGCCAACCACAGTGAACAGTGTGAACATGGAATACTTTGTAGAAGTCTAGGCTCCTACCGAGTACACTCTTTCCCTAAAGCACAAGATCTATCTAGGCATGGAACCAAACACGCTCAGTCTCTCCTCCGTAAAAGGTCCAAAGCAGGGAGACCCTTAGACTTGTGGAGCCGTGAACATTTCAGTATTTTATCTTATGTGGAGGTGATGTAGACACTCGCTGAGATTTCACCCTGCCAATGGCACTTAGCCAACCTCTAAGCCTAGAGATGACCAGAGATGTGGGAAAGTCTTGAAGTCGGCCTATGGAAAACGATCATTGGGGGGAGAGTTCCCCTTAAACATCCTTATCTCGTTAACATCTATGCCCTCTATTCGTTATGAGCAGTCCTACTCAGATGATTCGTGAACATTTCACGAGACATGAGGGCGGTTCATTTCGTCATGATGTCTACACCTCCCGCCCCCCTCCCCTTTCACGTGAGAGATTTTCTTCCTGATTTCAGAGGGGAGAAGTAAAAGAGAGTCAGAGTGTCCCTCTCGTGGTGTTGTCAGTCTAATTCCAAAACTTCTCTATGCCACGGAGGCACGTTTGGGGGCGGCCTACTCAGGGCCCCAAGACTTTCAAAGTCAAACTCAAGGAGGACGTAAATGTACTTCATGCCACCGAACCCGAACCCAAACCGGTGAACCCGATGGCTTACTAGGAGATGACGTGTCATTGGCCCACCCATTTAAGACACGGAACCAGACACCCTCTCCTCGATGACTCGGAGCAAGTGAGTTCCTGGGGGTGGGGTGGGGTGGGGTGGGGTGGGGTGGGGTGGGGAGGGTGTCTGTCGGAGAGGGTCCTCTGGTCCAGGTGGGTCCATAAGCACTGCACATGACAGTAGGTGTTCATGGTGTTCTTGGGAAGGAAAGGCAGGGAGAATTTTATTTTGAAAAGCTTATCTTCTCACAGCATTTACACTATGAACGATGATGCAACTTCACTGGGGGCGTGCGGGGTCAGTGAAGGCCAGGGAGCCTGGCAACATAGAAGAGCCACGGAGGCTGGCTGTGTGTGACCCCAAGGATGTCCGGCGACTCCTCCCACTTGGGGTGGGGGGTGGGGGGCGGGGGTGGAAGCGGGGGGCGAGATTCCTGTGTGTCTGTCTGCATTCATCAGTCGTGGGAGAGGAAAAACGACGTTCCCTCGACGATCCTTCTGAGTTCTTGCCTGAGAGGCCCCTGTCCCCAAAAGACAGCTCGAGAAGAGAGCGACCCACGGCTGAGGAACGCGTGCACCGTGACCCCCACGCAGGAGAAGCCCAAGCCAGGAGTCACTCGAAAGGGCGGGCTCTGAGTTTGAGCTTCTTCTCGAGGAAGATCTTGGTCCTCCTTTCAGGTCAGGAAGAAGAGGGAGAGGCAGAGCGGCAGAGCGTCCTCGTCGCCCACCCGTCGTTTCTGAAGCGCCTTCAATTCGAACTCAACTCATCTGTGTGCCAAAGCGGTCCATTTCGGGGTGGTTTGCCCTATTCCGGTTCCCTCCCCGCACGGAGAAAAATGTTCTGTCCCGATTCACTGAAATGCTCCCAAAGGGCCTTGGTGTGAGGCAGCGGACCTATGCCCATCCTGCCTCCTCTTGAAATCATTTCTACCGATACAGAAGAAGAGACACCACCCCCACCCACCATGGCCTGCCAAAGGCAGTGCAGCAGCTATCCCTGTGGGAGTGGGATCCGGTAGCACGCGAACATCAGTCCAACATCCCTTCCATCTCCATGAGTTCTCATGGAAAATGAGGATGTCCCATGACCGGGGATGGGGGGGAGTGGGGATGGGTGAGGGAGAGGGAGACAGAAAGCGAGGAAGGGAGAACGTGGAGGAGAGGCCAGGAGAGGGAGAGAGAGGAAAAAGAGGGAGGGAGGGAGGGAGGGAGGGAGGGAGAGACAGAGAGGGAGAGACAGGGAGGGACAGGGAGGGACAGGGAGGGAGAGACGGGGGGGGGGTGTGGAGAGAGACAGAGACAGAGACAGAGAGAGACGAGAGGCAGAGAGACAGAGAGGGAGACAGAGAGAAAGAAAGAGAGGAGGCGGGAAGAAAGAGATAAAGTGGGGGAGGAAGAGCAGGGGTGGGGGAGAGCGCGAGCGCGCGCGCGCGCGCGCGCGAGAGAGAGAAGAGAGAGAGAGAGAGAGAGAGAGAGAGAGAGAGAGAGAGAGAGAGAGACCGGGAGAAAGAAAGAGACAGCGAGTGGCAGAGACAGAGGCGGAGAGTGAGCGACAGGGAGCCAGGTAAAGGACACAGTGCTTGGGTATCTTCTGAGTGTTCGCACGTGTTTTCTGAGCTATGGAGATCAACGTCAGTCCCATGAGAAGAAGAGAATGTGCCAGCCCCAGCCAGCACTGCTTGTCTTTTGGCAGAGATGAGAGTTTTCTAAGTTCGGGGCCCCCAGTGAGGGAAGCCGCCCCTTGTGTTCTGCCCGTGACCCTGGTCGGGATGGATGGAGGACGAGGCGACGTGGTTGGGGCTTTCCCCCCTCCCCGCACCCCCCCCCCAAGTCGGGAACCTCTCTTTCTACCTCTTTGCACACTCCATTCATTCTGAGACCACCGTTGGCATAGTCCTTTCCATGTTAAACATGATACGCCCTTGCCAAGAGACCCAAGTTCTGGAACCTCCAATGGATCTCTCCTGTATGCGTGGACAAGATCTCTCCAGTCCATCCCGTCAGATGAATGATTCTCAATGATCCTGAAAAACATGGATGAGGGCTAGCGTGGCTAAGGGCTTCCCTGGCGGTCTAGTGGTTAGGTTAGGTCTCCATCCTTCCACTGCACGGAATTGAATGAATGAGTGAGTGAGTGAGTGAGTGAGTGAGTGAGTGAATGAATGAATGAATGAATGAATGAATGAATGAGTTTTAAAAGCGTTCATTAAAAAAGAACAAAAATAGAGTGGCTACCATCCCTCTCCCCCCTCCCTGGCCTCCGGCCCACGATCTAGAATCCCCTGCCCTCCTTGCTCCCAGTCAAATACCTCCGTCACTCAGAGGTTGGCCCCGCCCACCCAGCCGGCCCAGCCATCTGGTCGACCTCTTTGGACCGTATAAAAAGCGACCGACCGGCAGGTGGCGCCCGACAACGGGCAGTCGAGTGAGCGGGCCGCATCGGGATCGGGATCGGGATCGGGATCGGGAGCAGCGGGGCGGCGGGGCGGCGGGGCGGCGGGGACACGATGACGAACCCGATCCTCCTGGTGCGCATTTCACCGCTCAGCGACGGCCGCGGACGGGGCACTGGGGACCTGGGGACACCGGGGGCCGGGGACCGGGGACCGCGGACCGCGGACCCGGAAGCATTTTTCTCCAACGTCCCTGCGATT
>NW_028138935.1:115000-117500 GCF_964270905.1 Leucopleurus acutus
ACCACCGCCAAACACCCACGAGAGCCGCGGCCAGCCCCGCGACAACAACACTCTCCCGCGCGCACACCGGCCGCCCCACGTGCCCCACCACACGCCTCCGCCGCCGCGCCCGACTCCCCCGCCTCAGGGACCGTGAGCACTCCACCCGGGGACGCCGCCGGCCGCGGCGGCCGCGGCGGGCGACACCCTCACGTGGGCGAGGCCGGCTCGATCCCAGACGGGGAAGGGGGCACGGAGGGCTGGGGGCCGGGGAGGGCCGGCGGCCACGGGGAGGGGACGGCACGCGCACACACGGCGGCGAGGGCCGCGGGGCAGGGGCGCAGGGGCGCCCGCCCAGGGACGGGAAGGGCCGAGGCACGACCGGGCCCGCCAGGGAAACGAGCGCGGGGTCCCACCGCCACACACACGAGGGCGGTCCCACGACGCCTGGGACGCCGGCCGGCCCCGGCCACCCCGGGGTCTCCCACGACCCGGCCCCGCCGCCGGGGCCCGTGTGCGACGGTTTTCCCCCCGCGTGACACGGAGGGACCCGTCCGCCCAAACTCAACCTCCTCCGTCCTTCGCCACATCCGCCTTCATCTGAGTCCGACCCCCGGGGCTCGCGCCCCAGGGAAACGCTCCCGAGCGAGGCGACCCGCACCGTGCCCACACACCGCCCCCGGCCGCGACTCGCGGCGAGGGCAGGCGCGACGGGCTCCTCGCGGCTGCGGGACTGGGGAGTCGGGACGCCCGTGCGTCCCCGAACCCCACCTCGGGCTCGCCACCGCGCGGGTCAGTCACCGCACGCGCACGCGCACACACGGCCCCGCGCCGGACGCCGGCCTGGCGGGACCCTCCCCCGACTCAGAGGGGGGAGGCGCGGGCCGCGGTAGACAAAGAGCGGCGCTCGGCCCCACCGCGGGGCCGGCGCAAGCCCTCCCGCGAGGGCGAGGGCCTCTGCCGCCCACGTGGCTCTGGCGGTGGCCACCGTGGCCACCGCACGCTCGGGAGGGGCAGCGGCTGGGGGGTCCGGTACCCCAAGGCTCCCTCTCGGATCGCTAGAGAAGGCTTTCTCACCGAGGGTGCGTCATCCCCCACCCATCGTCTCTGCCCTTCGGGCCCACGGAGGCGCTCCACGAGCCACCAAGTCCACGACTGGCCGTGGGAGGGGTGGGGGGGGTCTGCGGTATGGGTAAGCACACGGCCCACTGGAGCGTTCGCGGCCACAGCCTCGGGGGCACAGCCTCTGCCGCCCCCCAGGCTCGTCCACCGGGCTCCGGAAGGGGGGAGCACGCCCGAGAAGCGCGACAGACGCCCCCCCTTCTCGCAGGCCCCGGCCCGACACGATCGCACCCACGCCCCTGTGCGACTCCCCCCACACACGCAAGTGGGGGGCGGCGGCACACGCGGCGTCGGCCCGGCCACGAAGTCAGTCCCCCCACGGCACACCGTGGGAGGACGATGGCGACGAGGCGGCAGGCCCCCGTCCCCCACCGAAGCAGAGAAACAGAGGCAAGCCCCCGCGCCCTTTACCGTCTCGACCCCCCCCGCGAGAGCCACTCACGGGACACACCACCACGGCGGAGACCCCGAGGAGCACGCTGGGAAAAGGGAACGACACCACCGCTCGGCCTCGCGCGCCTGAGGGACGACCTGGAGCGCTCCAGGGGCACCACAGAGGACCGAGCAAGTCACGCTCACGCGCCGGCAGCGGGCGCGCGGCGCAGCGGCGGGACGGCCCCCACCGACGCGGGGAGGACCGCCCGCGAGGCACACGCCAAGGAGGCGAAGCGAGAGCGTCTGCTGCGTCCGAGGACCACGGCCCCGCCCACGCCGTGAGGCAGGAGGCGGGAGACCGCAGGCCAGGGCCGGAGACCACCACCCCTGCCTCCCACACACCCCTCGGCAGGCCGGGCAGGGCGTGACAAGAGAGGCGAGGGGCCCGCGGACAGAACGAGAAGAGCGGTCCCGTTCGCCAAGAACGTCCGTCCCTCGTCTGGCGCGACTTAAGGCCCGGCCCAGGAGAGCGCGACATCACCACATCGATCAGTCAATCCAGAGAGCCAGGGGCCACGAGGGCCCCGAGGGGGGAGGGCCACGGCGAGGACCCTCACCGGAGGAGCCTGCTTCAGCCTCAGCCGGCACCCAGCCCCCCCTTCTCTCTCTCTGCCTTCTCGGGCAACAGTGGCCGACGACCCCGCGAGGAGAACGCCTGACACGTGGCACGGAGCCTGCGGGGTGGGGTCGTCTCAGCCAACCCCCGGGTGCCTGCGGCGGGGAAGGGGAGTCACACGGGGTAGAAGACCCACGCACCACCTCGCCCCGCCGCCCTCGGGTGAGCCAGAGACCGGAGGCGGCACCGCGGGTCGGGTCAGCCGGGCGCACACACGAGAGCCGGCGCGCAGGCCCAAGCGGGCGGCTCAAGCGGCAAGGGCCGGTTCGGGCGCCAGACGGCGGTCCAAAGCCCAGCGCCCCGCGCGCGTCCAGAGTCCCAGAACCCCCAGCGAGACACGCCAGAGGA
>NW_028138935.1:122500-132500 GCF_964270905.1 Leucopleurus acutus
CAAAACCCTTTGGGTCCCTCTCTAGTAGCCTGAATAATTCGGGAGTGCTTCCTCCTAAGCCCTTCGAGAGAGCTCTTTCCCAAGTTAATTGTGGCACTCGGATCCGTACGTAGGAACAGGCCAGCTCTAGAAGGTAGCTACAGACATACCTGTTACCATGCCCTTCCCAGATTCTTGCACAGCAGTGCCATAGAAACGAAGATCGCTTCCACAAGACTCTAAGGTCAGCAAAGCAAAACTTTTTTTAAAATTTATTTTATTATTATTATTATCATTATTATTATTTTATTAAAAGAGATAGCTGGTACACAAGGGAGAAGGCGGTGGGGGGGGGGGCGGGGGGGGTTGGGGGGGAGAGACACCTCCCCGAGTTGCTCTGATCACGGAAGGGAGAGTTTGTCTCGGGATCACCGATCGTTCCCAGAAATCCTCCAAATTCTCGGATCTGCAGCAGCTGGTTGCACGGTGGCTACCTATGGGGAATAGCAAGCGCTTCCACGAGGGGAAAGAAGCACATGAGAATTTTCTGCAAGAAAGCACAGGAACAGATAAGGGTTAAATGTACAGTGGAGCTCCTCGTCTTGGGACAACTAGGTATAGTCGTGGGTGTCAACAGAGGTAAAGTTAATCTTTTACTCCCGAGAGCCTCGTGTGTGTGTGTGTGTGTGTGTGTGTGTGTGTGTGTGTGTGTGTGTGTGTGTGTGTGTGCGCGTGCGTGCGTGTGCGTGGGTGGGTGGGTGTGGGTGGGTGTGCGGGTGTGTGTCGGAGACTCAGGCCCCCAGGGCCTCTGTTCTTTAGCTGGCAAGGCCTGTTTGGCCCTAGGCCACTCCCCAGTCCTTTTCCAAAATGTCTGTAGGTCTGTCTCATGCGTGCGTACGTACGTACGTACGTACGTACGTACGTACCTCCCTCCCTCCCTCCCTCCCTCCCTCCCTCCCTCCCTACCTACCTACCTACCTAGAGATCGACATGACCAGAGATTTCATAGCTTTCATTTAAAAACTTTTAGTCAGCCACGAAGCAGGTAGTACAATCGAAAATTCGCTCTCTTGCTTATCTATAAAGAACCGTTGGAATAGGTGACGTTTATTTCCTCCGATGGCTAAGGCTTTTTATTATCTGTGGGGAAAGACTTTTAAGATTCGTGTTGGTCCCGAAGGAGACGGCAAATTAGTGTTTGGCTGAGGGAGCCCTTCCACCGGTTTGTATTCTTAAAGAGACCACGTCCCCCTCCCCTCCCCCCGTTGTTATTTTTTGGGGGTTTTTTTTGTTTGTTTGTTTGTTTCCGTTTTGGTTTTTCTGTTTTTTCTTTCTTTCTTTTTTTTTTTTTTCCTTCCCTTTGGTTTCAGGTTCTACCTCATCCAGTCCACTGGCCTTAGTCTCAGTCAGGCCATCGCAGGCTGTGTTCACATTTCGGAGGCGGTAGAGATGTGCAAGATCAAGACAGTTCACCCAGAGAACTGGGCGGCGGGTGCTTTGCTGACATCGAAAAGCTGATCTGCTCATCATGCAGTTCCATTTCCCTTCCTCGTCCTCCTCGTCCTCCTCGTCCTCCTCGTCCTCCTCGTCCTCCTCCACCTCGTCCCCGTCCTCGTCCTCCTCCTCGTCCTCCTCCACCTCGTCCTCGTCCTCGTCCTCGTCCTCGTCCTCGTCCTCGTCCTCGTCCTCGTCCTCCTCCTCCTCCTCGTCCTCGTCCTCGTCCTCGTCCTCCTCCTCCTCGTCCTCGTCCTCGTCCTCGTCCTCGTCCTCGTCCTCGTCCTCCTCCTCCTCCTCCTCCTCCTCGTCCTCCTCCTCCTCCTCCTCCTCCTCCTCCTCCTCCTCCTCCTCCTCCTCCTTCTGTGTGCTTCTTTCTGTCAAGGAGAAGATTTCCAACTCAAATGCAGACCAAAAGATTTCTAGGTTCCAAAACTTCAGGGTTCCATGGATCATGGTGTCCAAAATCTGCACAGGGCCTTCAATAACGGCCCTCGTTCTCAGCGCACACAAGTCAACCCCAGACCAAGGCACCCTAAGGGCAAAAACCCTCCAAGGTTTCTCCCATTAGACCCCGAACGTCAGCACACACCCCCTCCCCCGGTTTCTATTTCGTATCGCGTGCGCTCAGGCAGACGGCAAACACATCGATCGATCATTTTCCTTTAACGTGTTTCATGAACGTCGCACTGGCCAAAGAAACCTAGGTGTGGAAAAGCTCATCCCTGCGTAAAAGGCTTTGGCTTCTCAGTGAAGGGGTCGAGCCGAGGGACCCAGGCCCCTCTGTCAACTTTTCACTGGATTCATTGGCCTCGCTCTTGTCCCAAGCGACGGCTGGTCAGATTTCTCATGGTCATGTTTTGCCTTCTGGCTTTAGCAAGGGTCTTCAACTGGGGTAAAAAGAGCAGGCTTGTTTGGGGCGCTTTCATGGTGGGGAGGAGGGGGTGGTGGCCCATAGAGGTAGGTCCCTTCGATTCACCCCATCTCAGGTAGTGCCCTATGCAAAACGTTTGTTTTCATACCATCAGGATCCTACCTTTGGAGAGTTTCCCTGCCTTAAACGTCCTCTGCCCTCCGCCTATTCATCCACCATCCACCACCACCCCGCTGACCCGTTCATCCCGTCCATGGTTTTTCTCTTCCGAGAAAGCATGTTACCTACGGCTCGTCCCCAGGCTACGTACGTGTCCATTCACCTCCTGAAAGACATGTCTCGGTCACCTCCGAGAGAGTTCTTGGCAGTGAGGAATAAAACCGCCACCGTCAAGGTCCGCATGCAGGTTTCTGCGTGGACCTCAGCCGTTCGACTCCCCGCGTCACCTCGGGTCCATTCATAGCAAGGAGTCCTCCGAGGGCCGGGTCTTACGGTGAGAGCGTGTTTGGCTGTGAAAAACACCACCCCTGTTCACAGAGTTCCCAAAGACGGGGGGGTGGGGGGTGGGGGGGTTGGGATGGGGGTCGGGGTGGAGCTGAGGAGGGCACGGCACGTCAGCATACCGAAGCGTCCGGAACCCCGAGGAGGCGGGCAAGGAAGGAAGATGTCCCCGGGACAAAACCTTCCCTCCCCGTCCTTAGGGTCGATGGCTGGACCTGAGAATTCCATGGACACGAGACGGATTTGTGAAACCAGAATTCCAAGAAAGGGGACCTGGCTGGCCGAGACCCCAAAATGAGTCTCTTTGGGGTTTGTTAGGGTGGCAGGCCAGGAGACACCCACCGTGTTCCACCCGACTCCCAAATGGGGCGAGTTTATCGAAGAAAAAAAAAAAAAAGCCAAACCAAAAGCAAACACACACGCAGACAGAAACCCCACCACACACACACACACACACACACACACACACACACACACACACACACACACACACACACACACACACACCCTCTGGGTGCGCTATCTGCTGTCCACGATTTCCTGTGCCTTTTGGACATGGCTGATAGGGATGGGCATGAAACGGCAGGACAGCAAGCTGGCATCTCGGCCGGCCTAGAGAAGTTTCCCGAGTGAAGTATCAGAACCAGGGCGGGGTGGGGATGGGGGGCGCAGAGAGAGGCGGGGAAGGGGGGCCCACGTCACCTGGGAGAGAAGCGGGGGGAGGGGGGCGCTGACCGACCTCGGTTCACCCCGTCCCCCTCCGGCCGAGAACCTGCCTTCGCTTCCTGCCCTCAGGTGTGTGAGAGGAGCAGGTTTCTTTCCCATAACTACCAACACATCATTTCAGTCTTGTTTGTGGGTTTCTTTTTGTGTGTTCGTTTTCTGGACGAGGCCAAAGAACCCTTCCAGTGAGTGGAGGCGTGTGTACAAAGGAGGATCTGACAGGACGGGAGGGTGCGGGTCAGTCCCTGTGCCAAGAAACCCAGAGAATCTGTCGTAGCTGAGGCTCGGGCCTTTTGCAGAAATAGGCCAAGAGAGTTCAGAGTTGATCCTTCACTGCCAAAGAGTCATCACAGCAGTTTCCTGGAAGGGATTGTGTTGCAGGAGCCAGCGTGGTGGCCCTCAGGCCTCAGGCCTCAGGCCTCAGCCCGGCAGGCAGGCAGGCAGGCAGGCAGGCAGGCAGGCAGGCAGGCAGGCAGGCAGCGGCTATTGTCTGTTGGTCCCGCCCCCACCCCCACCCCCACCCCCGTTCCTTCTCCAGAGCTCCTTCCTAAGTCCCCTGGACTGACCTTTGCCAGGAGCGGGGGAGGGGAGGGGAGGTCCGGACGATTCATTCGGCAGGGCCTCGTTCAATCGCTCCATTCAAATGCAGAAAGCTCTCCGGCCAAGTCGGAGCCTTTGACTTTGCCTCGAGCTTCTCTTTAATGAATGGCTCTGTCTTTTTTCTTTCCCCAATTTCCCCACCCTTAGGCTGTCCCCTCCAAACTGCAGGGAGGGAAGGAGGGAGAGAGGTAAGGGATGGGAGGAGGTTGTGTGAGAAACAGGCCTTTTTTTCCAGGCAAAAGATGTCCCCTCCTTTTCCTAACCCAGGAAACCCCACTACACCATTTGAGAATCATGGACATGCATGGAAGCAGATGTCTTCACTTGAGATCTTCCTCCGCAGGAGGACAGAAAGGCGGGCCAGTGTGTCCCTCTTGTGCTGCCCGGTTCTTAAGTCACTTGAATTCAAAATAATCAATAGAGCATGGAGGCAGATTTTGGGGCGGCCTACTCTGGAGCCCAAGAGTTCCCTCCTCTGAAAGTTCCTTGGAACATATTAAAGCTGAGCTGGTGACTCGTGTGTGTAGGGGTGTGTGTGTGTGTGTGTGTGTGTGTGTGTGTGTGTGTGTGTGAAGGAGATTTCTAGATGTCAGGGTCGAAGCAACTTTAGAAGTCTGAAACACCTCTGATGATGTCGTCGGGTGTTTGGTTCAAATTTCGGAGTGGCTCTCAAAGAAACAGGCACGAGGATTGTTTCCATAGGAGCCGTTGTGGCCGTTTCGTCAAGTTCTCTAGCTTCCGTTTGCAGAGCTTCAGGCAAAGGGCCATTTTAGTTCTCAGTGAGGCCAAGTCAAAAGGGTGGGAGAAAATGGCAAACGTTCATGGGGAGAGTCGTAGCCAGATATTGGAGGGAACTCAAAAAACTTCGGGATGCAGTCCAGTTTTCAGGTTAAGAACAACACCCTAAGGGAAACGAGTAGCTCCAGAACTTCATATCCACAAGTGAGTATCCCCGTTTTATGGAAACATAATTTTGGCCTCCAAGTAACGTATGCAAATAACTCGGTTGCCAAGGAAATAAGAAGCCTCACTGAGAGTTTCTGAATTAAGGAAGGTAGGGAGAAAAAGATCAGTGATTCCATCCTGCTGACAGAGGTATAAGTTACCAAATGGATGTCCATCTTTAAAAATAAAAAAAAGAAAAAAGAAAATTGGGTTTTGTTGGTTTGTTTCTGTTTTTCCTTGTCTCTGGAAAACAAAAGATTTAAGAATCAGTCCTAATCCCTCTATCTCTCTGTCTCTTCTTTCTCTCTGTCTCTCTCTGTCTCAGTGTCTCTGTCTCTCTCTGTCTCTGTCTCTGTCTCTGTCTCTGTCTCTCTCTCTCTCTCTCTCTCTCTCTCTCTCTCCCTCCTCTCTCTCTCTCTCTCCATATATACATATACATATATATATACATACATGTATATATATACATATACCTACATACGTGTGTGTGTGTGTGTGTGTGTGTGTGTGTGTGTGTATATATATATATATATATATATATAAATGTATTTTACGTAGGGTTTTTTTTTTTTTTCAGATTCTTTTCTCTCATAGGCTTATTACAAAGTATTGAGTAGAGTTTCCTGTGCTATATAGTAGGAGGCGCTTGCTTGTTGATTACCGATTTTATGTACAGTCATGTGTACATGTTCATCCCAACCCCCTAAGTTATCCCCCGCTTCCCCAATCCGTCCTACTTTACACAAGTAGTCATACACATTATCATCCTGTTCATCAGTTCATTCAACCCCGTGTAAGTCATCCTTGTTCTCCTTGGAGTCCAGTCTTTCCATCGGTTCTGCCGACCTTGCCTGATGATCGAGCGTGACTGGACGAGTGACGGTTCCAAAAAGTTTGCAAGAGCTTCTGTGAAGGATTGTAGGATTTGCCCAGCGAAGCGGGTGCCGTGATCTGATCACAGGGGAGGCTGTGGAAGGTAGACCCCAAGTGGCAAACACATTTTGTTTTTTTACCGGTCTCTGTGCCACGGTGAGGACATCAGGCTTGCAGTGAGTGAGGGAAGACTTCAACCCACACGGAAGACATACCTACGGCCACAAGAATGTTTGGATGACCCCTACTAAGTGGCAGTGGAATGAAGTCCAGTGGCTGGGGTTCAGAGGGTCCAGAGAGAGGAGGTTTTCTTTCCAGAGAGAAAAATAGTTCCCCCCCGCCCCCCTCCCCCCCCCCCCCAGGGTTACAAGCATGACAGGTCAGACGTTGCCGGTAGACTGTAGAAATCTTCCCGCCAATGTCTATGTACAATTGGGGTCATCTTCAAGGCACCATGGGTGGGTGAAGGAATGCAAGGTGGGGGGGTGGGGGTGGGGGAGGGGGGAGGTCGGCCAGGGAGTAACCAACCGGCCGGGCCGCCGTCTCCCGTCTGCCATAGCCCCGACCGGCTGTTGACAGGACAGAATGGACTCGATCCACGTGTGCCCCGCCACCCCCACCACCTTTCCACAGGCTGTTGTTGCTGCCTTGGCGTGAACGTCGGTTAGAACACCTCCCTGATACTGGGTTCCGTCCCTTTCGTGTGAGCCTCCATTTTGACGACGACAGACAACCCTTTATGCCAGGGCAGAGAAGACTTCCAGGAAGAAACATCCCATCATGTCTGGAACAGTTAGAACACATCGGTGTACAGACACAAGCCAAAGTAGACTTCACGTTGTTCCTTCCTCTTCGACGACGCTTCCCGTGTCATCGATGCTCTCCAAGAAACGTACTCAGTTTCATCTCTCTCGTTTCTCAGGAGAGAGAACACATTTTTGGGCTATTTCGAGGGCCCTCTCCTCCTGCATCCTAACTCAAAGTGCGTTCTAAGTCCAAAGGACTTCACCTGTCCTTCAACCGGGGGGCAAGTGTGTCCAAAATATCCAAAAGGTTGTAAAGCACTTAATCGGATATAGGTCACTGTGAAACAGTGCTTCGCTAGCCAGGTCACCGACATCCCAAGGAGAGACTTGCTAGGCAGAGAGAGAAGCTTCTTCTTCAGTTCCGAGCCACACCTGGTTCTTTGAATCTCGAGAGGACTAAGCTGATGTGAGTCCTCCGAGACCTGATAACGGCAACCTAGAAAATAAGTGATGACTTTTGACAAGGCATAAGCTTTTCTTTCTTGCTTCCTTTTTCCTTCCTTCCTTCCTTCCTTCCTTCCTTCCTTCCTTCCTTCCTTCCTTCCTTCCTTCCTTCCTTCCTTCCTTCCCTCCCTTCCTTCCCTCCCTTCTCTCCTTAAAGATAAAGGAAGAAACCTTTCCTAATCTAATCTGATCTCTCATGATGGACAGAGCAGACCGATGAAAGAAAAACCCAAACCCTAAACCCAAACCTTGTCCTTTTAACATAGAGAGACAACTAAATTCTATTTTTGCACATGTTTCACGTTGATACGAAAACTCATTTCTGTCTTTGAATCCATCCTCATCTTATCCAGTCAGTCCTGACCACGGATCCGATTCCTTTCCAAAGACCGTTTTCTTCACACACCTTTTCCAATCGTCTGTGCCCATTTTTAGCCTGTCCCTCGTTTTCTTTCTTTTCCATTGAGAAGTGACCACCTTTAGGACTAAAATCTCTTTCTCCTTCCCCCAAACATTATCTGCGTATCTTCTACTTTGCCTCCCCACTCCCCCAAAAAAGTCCTCTTCCTACCATGAGGATGGCGACATCAGGTAGCTTGGACCACACACGTTCCGTTCCTTCTTTAGAATGCCTCGTCCTTGGACACTGTCTGTTTTTTTTTTTTTTTTTTCTTCAGTCAGTGAAAGTAAGGAAGCCAACCACAGTGAACAGTGTGAACATGGAATACTTTGTAGAAGTCTAGGCTCCTACCGAGTACACTCTTTCCCTAAAGCACAAGATCTATCTAGGCATGGAACCAAACACGCTCAGTCTCTCCTCCGTAAAAGGTCCAAAGCAGGGAGACCCTTAGACTTGTGGAGCCGTGAACATTTCAGTATTTTATCTTATGTGGAGGTGATGTAGACACTCGCTGAGATTTCACCCTGCCAATGGCACTTAGCCAACCTCTAAGCCTAGAGATGACCAGAGATGTGGGAAAGTCTTGAAGTCGGCCTATGGAAAACGATCATTGGGGGGAGAGTTCCCCTTAAACATCCTTATCTCGTTAACATCTATGCCCTCTATTCGTTATGAGCAGTCCTACTCAGATGATTCGTGAACATTTCACGAGACATGAGGGCGGTTCATTTCGTCATGATGTCTACACCTCCCGCCCCCCTCCCCTTTCACGTGAGAGATTTTCTTCCTGATTTCAGAGGGGAGAAGTAAAAGAGAGTCAGAGTGTCCCTCTCGTGGTGTTGTCAGTCTAATTCCAAAACTTCTCTATGCCACGGAGGCACGTTTGGGGGCGGCCTACTCAGGGCCCCAAGACTTTCAAAGTCAAACTCAAGGAGGACGTAAATGTACTTCATGCCACCGAACCCGAACCCAAACCGGTGAACCCGATGGCTTACTAGGAGATGACGTGTCATTGGCCCACCCATTTAAGACACGGAACCAGACACCCTCTCCTCGATGACTCGGAGCAAGTGAGTTCCTGGGGGTGGGGTGGGGTGGGGTGGGGTGGGGTGGGGTGGGGAGGGTGTCTGTCGGAGAGGGTCCTCTGGTCCAGGTGGGTCCATAAGCACTGCACATGACAGTAGGTGTTCATGGTGTTCTTGGGAAGGAAAGGCAGGGAGAATTTTATTTTGAAAAGCTTATCTTCTCACAGCATTTACACTATGAACGATGATGCAACTTCACTGGGGGCGTGCGGGGTCAGTGAAGGCCAGGGAGCCTGGCAACATAGAAGAGCCACGGAGGCTGGCTGTGTGTGACCCCAAGGATGTCCGGCGACTCCTCCCACTTGGGGTGGGGGGTGGGGGGCGGGGGTGGAAGCGGGGGGCGAGATTCCTGTGTGTCTGTCTGCATTCATCAGTCGTGGGAGAGGAAAAACGACGTTCCCTCGACGATCCTTCTGAGTTCTTGCCTGAGAGGCCCCTGTCCCCAAAAGACAGCTCGAGAAGAGAGCGACCCACGGCTGAGGAACGCGTGCACCGTGACCCCCACGCAGGAGAAGCCCAAGCCAGGAGTCACTCGAAAGGGCGGGCTCTGAGTTTGAGCTTCTTCTCGAGGAAGATCTTGGTCCTCCTTTCAGGTCAGGAAGAAGAGGGAGAGGCAGAGCGGCAGAGCGTCCTCGTCGCCCACCCGTCGTTTCTGAAGCGCCTTCAATTCGAACTCAACTCATCTGTGTGCCAAAGCGGTCCATTTCGGGGTGGTTTGCCCTATTCCGGTTCCCTCCCCGCACGGAGAAAAATGTTCTGTCCCGATTCACTGAAATGCTCCCAAAGGGCCTTGGTGTGAGGCAGCGGACCTATGCCCATCCTGCCTCCTCTTGAAATCATTTCTACCGATACAGAAGAAGAGACACCACCCCCACCCACCATGGCCTGCCAAAGGCAGTGCAGCAGCTATCCCTGTGGGAGTGGGATCCGGTAGCACGCGAACATCAGTCCAACATCCCTTCCATCTCCATGAGTTCTCATGGAAAATGAGGATGTCCCATGACCGGGGATGGGGGGGAGTGGGGATGGGTGAGGGAGAGGGAGACAGAAAGCGAGGAAGGGAGAACGTGGAGGAGAGGCCAGGAGAGGGAGAGAGAGGAAAAAGAGGGAGGGAGGGAGGGAGGGAGGGAGGGAGGGAGGGAGAGACAGAGAGGGAGAGACAGGGAGGGACAGGGAGGGACAGGGAGGGAGAGACGGGGGGGGGGGGTGTGGAGAGAGACAGAGACAGAGACAGAGAGAGACGAGAGGCAGAGAGACAGAGAGGGAGACAGAGAGA
>NW_028138935.1:140000-142500 GCF_964270905.1 Leucopleurus acutus
GGTCGCCACGTCTGATCTGAGGTCGCGTCTCGGAGGGCGCGCGCCTCGGAGGGCGCGCGCGAGAGCAGGCGAGCGGGCGGAGGAGGGACGGAGAGAGACCCCGCGGCCGAGCCGCGGTCGACCGGCCCCCCACACCACCGGCTCCCCTCAACCCGCCCCCGTGCGCGGGGTGGGGGGAGAGAGGGACGCGCGGGAGGGAGGGGCGGGACGGGAGCACGAGCCGGCGGCCACGGGACGGACGGACGGACGGACGGGCGGGGCGGGGAGGCCGGGGGTGGCGGCCGGGAGACGCACGACACCCGAGCGCGCCGCAGAGCCGGCGCCGTCACGTCACGGAGGGGAGGACGGCAGACGACGGGGGTGGGGGCGGGGGGACGGGAGAGGACGACGAGGAGGACGAGGAGCGGGAGCAGCGGACGGGAGAGGGCGGCGGGCGGCGCGGAGGGCAAGGCGGTGGGGAGAAAACCCGGCGGTCGCCCCCCGACCGCCGGGCCCTCCTCCCCGCGCCTCCTTCCGCGACCGACTCCCAACCCTCTCTCGCTCTCCCCTCTCTCTCCCCCCCCGTCTCCGTTCTCCGCCTCTCCACCCCTCACGCCGCCGACGCCGCACAGCCTCCACGCAGCCGCGAGACGGCCCCGCCACGACGAGCGACGGACGGACGACGCCGTGCGCCCCCGCCGCCCACCACCGACAGGCGCCCACCGCCGGCCGGCTCGGGGAGCGTGCACGAAGCGCCGAGCGGCGCGGCCGCAGCCCGGGGGAAAGCGCGCGGCGGCAGGCGACGCCGCGGCGTCCCGCGGGTCGCCGCCGGGGCACGCATCCCCGGGGCGCGGCCGCGCACGCACGACCGGGCCTCGGCCCGAGACGCCCGCCCCGACACGGCGAGGCGAGGCGGCGGGGGCGGGCACGGACCCCGGACGCGCGGGTCGGGGCCCCGCGGAGGAGGCGGGCCGGACCTCGCCGGGACGCCGCCGGGGGCGGGCGGCGTACGACGGCGGAACGGACGCGGCCCAACCACCACCGCCGGCCCCGGCCGCGAGGGCGCGGGACCGTCCCCGCCCACCGACACCCCGGGGGTAGCGCCCAGAGACCGCTTGCGGCGCGAGGGCGCTTCCCGAAGGGGGACCGACCGCGGAGGCCACGCGGCCAGGGCCTCGTCGCGAGCTCTCTCTCTCTAACCCCTTTCTCTTTCCCGCTCGCGGGCAGCGCGCCCCCGTGGCCGGGGGGCGCCGCGTCTGCACTTAGGGGGACGGAGGGCCCCGGCGGGCCCTGCGAGCAAACCCCCAGCCGCGCCACCCCCGGGAAGGCGCGCGCACGCACGCACACCCCGGGGGGGGCGATTGATCGTCAAGCGACGCTCAGACAGGCGTAGCCCCGGGAGGAACCCGGGGCCGCAAGTGCGTTCGAAGTGTCGATGATCAATGTGTCCTGCAATTCACATTAATTCTCGCAGCTAGCTGCGTTCTTCATCGACGCACGAGCCGAGTGATCCACCGCTAAGAGTCGTACGAGTTTTGGTTTCTCTGGGTTTCGGCGGGGGAGGGCCCCCCGCCGGTGGCACGGCACCTTCCCCCGGAGGGGCTGCCCCTGGCCGGCCAAGTCAGACAGAAAACAAGCAGACCGGAGGGGGCCGGAGGGTTTCACACCACGGGGCGCCCGGCACCGACCCCGCGGGCGGGGCGGGCTCGGACACCCCACAGGCGCCCGGGGGGTTCCCACCTGTCCCCCCCCAACCCAACCGTGCGTGCGCACGCACACACAGACACACACACACACACAGGGGACGCGGGGCGCGCAGGCGCGCGGCGCACGGCCCCGGCCCGCACCACGGCCGCCGGGTAGCCCCCTCCCGACGGCCGCGGCGGGGTGGACCGGCGGCGCCGCGGCGGCGCGGCGCCCCGGCCCCGTGTGTGGTGAGGTGCCGGTGGTGGGGGGGGTGAAGCGGAGCCTGGGGGAGAAGGGAGGGGCCTCCCGACTCCCCGCGGGCCCGACCGCCCCGACCCCAAGGCGGACGGGCGACCCCCCATGGGTCTTTAAACCTCCGCGCCGGGACGCGCTAGGTACCTGGAGAGGGGGGAGGCGGGCGAGGCGTGGGGGGTGGGGCTGGGCGCGGGGCGCCCCCACGCTCACCGCCGCCCGGACACCGACCGACACGCTTCTCCGCCCGCGGCCGCCCGCAACACGCGGGGCCTCGGCGCTACCGGCCCGTGACGCGGGACCCCGGCCGGGGGGGCCGGGCCGACCGCCACACGAGACACCACGGCCACCGCCCGACGACGCCCCCACCCGTGTGTCCCCGAAACCGGGCGGAGACCTTCCCCACGCTCGCGCCCGGACACGGCCCTCTCTGCTCCTGAACCCCAAACCCCCGGCCCCCGTGGCCCTAGCCCGGCCCGCGCCCGCGTTCCCGGGGCCCCCCTTGTCGCCACCGAGGGCGTAAGGGGAGCTTCGACGGGAAGCGGGTGGCGAGCGCGGGCAGGGGGCGCACGGGGAGGGAGGG
>NW_028138935.1:147500-150000 GCF_964270905.1 Leucopleurus acutus
TTCGCGGCCACAGCCTCGGGGGCACAGCCTCTGCCGCCCCCCAGGCTCGTCCACCGGGCTCCGGAAGGGGGGAGCACGCCCGAGAAGCGCGACAGACGCCCCCCCTTCTCGCAGGCCCCGGCCCGACACGATCGCACCCACGCCCCTGTGCGACTCCCCCCACACACGCAAGTGGGGGGCGGCGGCACACGCGGCGTCGGCCCGGCCACGAAGTCAGTCCCCCCACGGCACACCGTGGGAGGACGATGGCGACGAGGCGGCAGGCCCCCGTCCCCCACCGAAGCAGAGAAACAGAGGCAAGCCCCCGCGCCCTTTACCGTCTCGACCCCCCCCGCGAGAGCCACTCACGGGACACACCACCGCGGCGGAGACCCCGAGGAGCACGCTGGGAAAAGGGAACGACACCACCGCTCGGCCTCGCGCGCCTGAGGGACGACCTGGAGCGCTCCAGGGGCACCACAGAGGACCGAGCAAGTCACGCTCACGCGCCGGCAGCGGGCGCGCGGCGCAGCGGCGGGACGGCCCCCACCGACGCGGGGAGGACCGCCCGCGAGGCACACGCCAAGGAGGCGAAGCGAGAGCGTCTGCTGCGTCCGAGGACCACGGCCCCGCCCACGCCGTGAGGCAGGAGGCGGGAGACCGCAGGCCAGGGCCGGAGACCACCACCCCTGCCTCCCACACACCCCTCGGCAGGCCGGGCAGGGCGTGACAAGAGAGGCGAGGGGCCCGCGGACAGAACGAGAAGAGCGGTCCCGTTCGCCAAGAACGTCCGTCCCTCGTCTGGCGCGACTTAAGGCCCGGCCCAGGAGAGCGCGACATCACCACATCGATCAGTCAATCCAGAGAGCCAGGGGCCACGAGGGCCCCGAGGGGGGAGGGCCACGGCGAGGACCCTCACCGGAGGAGCCTGCTTCAGCCTCAGCCGGCACCCAGCCCCCCCCTTCTCTCTCTCTGCCTTCTCGGGCAACAGTGGCCGACGACCCCGCGAGGAGAACGCCTGACACGTGGCACGGAGCCTGCGGGGTGGGGTCGTCTCAGCCAACCCCCGGGTGCCTGCGGCGGGGAAGGGGAGTCACACGGGGTAGAAGACCCACGCACCACCTCGCCCCGCCGCCCTCGGGTGAGCCAGAGACCGGAGGCGGCACCGCGGGTCGGGTCAGCCGGGCGCACACACGAGAGCCGGCGCGCAGGCCCAAGCGGGCGGCTCAAGCGGCAAGGGCCGGTTCGGGCGCCAGACGGCGGTCCAAAGCCCAGCGCCCCGCGCGCGTCCAGAGTCCCAGAACCCCCAGCGAGACACGCCAGAGGAGACCGTGTCAGCACCTATCTGGTGGTAAAAAAGGCCCATTTCAGGCGAAAAAAATCACGGCGCCCGGCAGCGGGGCCCATCCACGAACCTCGGGGGCGCTCCCCGGACCTCGGCCCGGCTACCTCTCCCCAACACTTCCCCATCCACAGCAGCCCCGGAGCTCTCTCGGGGCCATCTGGTCGACCCGAGGAGCCCGGGGGGGTGGGGGGCGGCAGAGTGGGGCGGGGCGGGACGGGGCGGGGCGGGGCGGGGCGGGAGGGCCGGGAAAACGTGGCAGAGGCAGCGAGCGGGCCGGGGTCGCCCTCCCCGGATCGCCCGCGCGAGCAGGTACCGTACCGCGGGTCCCTCCGTGTCCCCGGGCGAAGACTCGGTTAAAGAAAAGGAAATATCCCACTCTGCCGCCTCTGACGAGCGGGGCCCACGAGGGACCGCGCCCGGGCCCAGGCCGCCCTATCCGGGCCACCCAGTACGACTCGGGCCGGTCCCCACCGCCACCCCCACCCCGGCCGGGACTCGCGGTGGAGGAGGGGGCGGGGGAGGGTGAGAAAAAGTCGCGTCCGCCGACCGGGACCCACGTGGGCCCGCTCAAGGGCCGGGTGCGCCCTCCCCGGCCACCCGCGCGAGCAGGTCCCGGTCCGTCCGCGTCCCCGGACCCAGGGGGACTTAAACATTTTCGCACGGAGGCACCTCCCAGGCGACCGGAGCCCACGAGGGACCGCACCCGGGCCCGGGCCTCTCTCTCCGGGTCACCCCTCGCGGCCCAGCCCGGTCCCCACCTCCGGAGTCCGACTCGGAAAAGCATCGGTCAGAAAGAATCCGACCACCGGGACCCACGCGCGCCCGCCAACGAGCCCGTCGCGCCCTCCACCGGCCTAAACGCACGGGCCGGTCCCCACCTCCGGAGCGGGGCGCTGTGGGGACCGGGCGGTGGGGGGGTGGGGGCAGGGAGGGAGGGAGGGAGGGAAGGAAGGAAGGAAGGAAAGAAGGAAGGAAAGAAGGAGGGTCGGGTGGCCGGGTCGGTCCCCGCGGCCGGATGCTGGTCGACCAGGCCAGGCGGCCCCACAGACCGGCTCGAGAGCGCGGCGACAGGCACACCCTCATAGGCCTGCACGCCCAATCTCAAGCGACAGCAGGAGGCGCCCACGCCCGGGCGCCACCGGGACAGTCACCGCCAGCGTCGCCCGGCTCCTGGAA
>NW_028138935.1:155000-165000 GCF_964270905.1 Leucopleurus acutus
TATTCTTAAAGAGACCACGTCCCCCTCCCCTCCCCCCGTTGTTATTTTTTGGGGGTTTTTTTTGTTTGTTTGTTTGTTTCCGTTTTGGTTTTTCTGTTTTTTCTTTCTTTCTTTTTTTTTTTTTTCCTTCCCTTTGGTTTCAGGTTCTACCTCATCCAGTCCACTGGCCTTAGTCTCAGTCAGGCCATCGCAGGCTGTGTTCACATTTCGGAGGCGGTAGAGATGTGCAAGATCAAGACAGTTCACCCAGAGAACTGGGCGGCGGGTGCTTTGCTGACATCGAAAAGCTGATCTGCTCATCATGCAGTTCCATTTCCCTTCCTCGTCCTCCTCGTCCTCCTCGTCCTCCTCGTCCTCCTCGTCCTCCTCCACCTCGTCCCCGTCCTCGTCCTCCTCCTCGTCCTCCTCCACCTCGTCCTCGTCCTCGTCCTCGTCCTCGTCCTCGTCCTCGTCCTCGTCCTCGTCCTCCTCCTCCTCCTCGTCCTCGTCCTCGTCCTCGTCCTCCTCCTCCTCGTCCTCGTCCTCGTCCTCGTCCTCGTCCTCGTCCTCGTCCTCCTCCTCCTCCTCCTCCTCCTCGTCCTCCTCCTCCTCCTCCTCCTCCTCCTCCTCCTCCTCCTCCTCCTCCTCCTTCTGTGTGCTTCTTTCTGTCAAGGAGAAGATTTCCAACTCAAATGCAGACCAAAAGATTTCTAGGTTCCAAAACTTCAGGGTTCCATGGATCATGGTGTCCAAAATCTGCACAGGGCCTTCAATAACGGCCCTCGTTCTCAGCGCACACAAGTCAACCCCAGACCAAGGCACCCTAAGGGCAAAAACCCTCCAAGGTTTCTCCCATTAGACCCCGAACGTCAGCACACACCCCCTCCCCCGGTTTCTATTTCGTATCGCGTGCGCTCAGGCAGACGGCAAACACATCGATCGATCATTTTCCTTTAACGTGTTTCATGAACGTCGCACTGGCCAAAGAAACCTAGGTGTGGAAAAGCTCATCCCTGCGTAAAAGGCTTTGGCTTCTCAGTGAAGGGGTCGAGCCGAGGGACCCAGGCCCCTCTGTCAACTTTTCACTGGATTCATTGGCCTCGCTCTTGTCCCAAGCGACGGCTGGTCAGATTTCTCATGGTCATGTTTTGCCTTCTGGCTTTAGCAAGGGTCTTCAACTGGGGTAAAAAGAGCAGGCTTGTTTGGGGCGCTTTCATGGTGGGGAGGAGGGGGTGGTGGCCCATAGAGGTAGGTCCCTTCGATTCACCCCATCTCAGGTAGTGCCCTATGCAAAACGTTTGTTTTCATACCATCAGGATCCTACCTTTGGAGAGTTTCCCTGCCTTAAACGTCCTCTGCCCTCCGCCTATTCATCCACCATCCACCACCACCCCGCTGACCCGTTCATCCCGTCCATGGTTTTTCTCTTCCGAGAAAGCATGTTACCTACGGCTCGTCCCCAGGCTACGTACGTGTCCATTCACCTCCTGAAAGACATGTCTCGGTCACCTCCGAGAGAGTTCTTGGCAGTGAGGAATAAAACCGCCACCGTCAAGGTCCGCATGCAGGTTTCTGCGTGGACCTCAGCCGTTCGACTCCCCGCGTCACCTCGGGTCCATTCATAGCAAGGAGTCCTCCGAGGGCCGGGTCTTACGGTGAGAGCGTGTTTGGCTGTGAAAAACACCACCCCTGTTCACAGAGTTCCCAAAGACGGGGGGGTGGGGGGTGGGGGGGTTGGGATGGGGGTCGGGGTGGAGCTGAGGAGGGCACGGCACGTCAGCATACCGAAGCGTCCGGAACCCCGAGGAGGCGGGCAAGGAAGGAAGATGTCCCCGGGACAAAACCTTCCCTCCCCGTCCTTAGGGTCGATGGCTGGACCTGAGAATTCCATGGACACGAGACGGATTTGTGAAACCAGAATTCCAAGAAAGGGGACCTGGCTGGCCGAGACCCCAAAATGAGTCTCTTTGGGGTTTGTTAGGGTGGCAGGCCAGGAGACACCCACCGTGTTCCACCCGACTCCCAAATGGGGCGAGTTTATCGAAGAAAAAAAAAAAAAAGCCAAACCAAAAGCAAACACACACGCAGACAGAAACCCCACCAAAACACACACACACACACACACACACACACACACACACACACACACACACACACACACACACACCCCTCTGGGTGCGCTATCTGCTGTCCACGATTTCCTGTGCCTTTTGGACATGGCTGATAGGGATGGGCATGAAACGGCAGGACAGCAAGCTGGCATCTCGGCCGGCCTAGAGAAGTTTCCCGAGTGAAGTATCAGAACCAGGGCGGGGTGGGGATGGGGGGCGCAGAGAGAGGCGGGGAAGGGGGGCCCACGTCACCTGGGAGAGAAGCGGGGGGAGGGGGGCGCTGACCGACCTCGGTTCACCCCGTCCCCCTCCGGCCGAGAACCTGCCTTCGCTTCCTGCCCTCAGGTGTGTGAGAGGAGCAGGTTTCTTTCCCATAACTACCAACACATCATTTCAGTCTTGTTTGTGGGTTTCTTTTTGTGTGTTCGTTTTCTGGACGAGGCCAAAGAACCCTTCCAGTGAGTGGAGGCGTGTGTACAAAGGAGGATCTGACAGGACGGGAGGGTGCGGGTCAGTCCCTGTGCCAAGAAACCCAGAGAATCTGTCGTAGCTGAGGCTCGGGCCTTTTGCAGAAATAGGCCAAGAGAGTTCAGAGTTGATCCTTCACTGCCAAAGAGTCATCACAGCAGTTTCCTGGAAGGGATTGTGTTGCAGGAGCCAGCGTGGTGGCCCTCAGGCCTCAGGCCTCAGGCCTCAGCCCGGCAGGCAGGCAGGCAGGCAGGCAGGCAGGCAGGCAGGCAGGCAGGCAGGCAGCGGCTATTGTCTGTTGGTCCCGCCCCCACCCCCACCCCCACCCCCGTTCCTTCTCCAGAGCTCCTTCCTAAGTCCCCTGGACTGACCTTTGCCAGGAGCGGGGGAGGGGAGGGGAGGTCCGGACGATTCATTCGGCAGGGCCTCGTTCAATCGCTCCATTCAAATGCAGAAAGCTCTCCGGCCAAGTCGGAGCCTTTGACTTTGCCTCGAGCTTCTCTTTAATGAATGGCTCTGTCTTTTTTCTTTCCCCAATTTCCCCACCCTTAGGCTGTCCCCTCCAAACTGCAGGGAGGGAAGGAGGGAGAGAGGTAAGGGATGGGAGGAGGTTGTGTGAGAAACAGGCCTTTTTTTCCAGGCAAAAGATGTCCCCTCCTTTTCCTAACCCAGGAAACCCCACTACACCATTTGAGAATCATGGACATGCATGGAAGCAGATGTCTTCACTTGAGATCTTCCTCCGCAGGAGGACAGAAAGGCGGGCCAGTGTGTCCCTCTTGTGCTGCCCGGTTCTTAAGTCACTTGAATTCAAAATAATCAATAGAGCATGGAGGCAGATTTTGGGGCGGCCTACTCTGGAGCCCAAGAGTTCCCTCCTCTGAAAGTTCCTTGGAACATATTAAAGCTGAGCTGGTGACTCGTGTGTGTAGGGGTGTGTGTGTGTGTGTGTGTGTGTGTGTGTGTGTGTGTGTGTGAAGGAGATTTCTAGATGTCAGGGTCGAAGCAACTTTAGAAGTCTGAAACACCTCTGATGATGTCGTCGGGTGTTTGGTTCAAATTTCGGAGTGGCTCTCAAAGAAACAGGCACGAGGATTGTTTCCATAGGAGCCGTTGTGGCCGTTTCGTCAAGTTCTCTAGCTTCCGTTTGCAGAGCTTCAGGCAAAGGGCCATTTTAGTTCTCAGTGAGGCCAAGTCAAAAGGGTGGGAGAAAATGGCAAACGTTCATGGGGAGAGTCGTAGCCAGATATTGGAGGGAACTCAAAAAACTTCGGGATGCAGTCCAGTTTTCAGGTTAAGAACAACACCCTAAGGGAAACGAGTAGCTCCAGAACTTCATATCCACAAGTGAGTATCCCCGTTTTATGGAAACATAATTTTGGCCTCCAAGTAACGTATGCAAATAACTCGGTTGCCAAGGAAATAAGAAGCCTCACTGAGAGTTTCTGAATTAAGGAAGGTAGGGAGAAAAAGATCAGTGATTCCATCCTGCTGACAGAGGTATAAGTTACCAAATGGATGTCCATCTTTAAAAATAAAAAAAAGAAAAAAGAAAATTGGGTTTTGTTGGTTTGTTTCTGTTTTTCCTTGTCTCTGGAAAACAAAAGATTTAAGAATCAGTCCTAATCCCTCTATCTCTCTGTCTCTTCTTTCTCTCTGTCTCTCTCTGTCTCAGTGTCTCTGTCTCTCTCTGTCTCTGTCTCTGTCTCTGTCTCTGTCTCTCTCTCTCTCTCTCTCTCTCTCTCTCTCTCCCTCCTCTCTCTCTCTCTCTCCATATATACATATACATATATATATACATACATGTATATATATACATATACCTACATACGTGTGTGTGTGTGTGTGTGTGTGTGTGTGTGTGTGTATATATATATATATATATATATATAAATGTATTTTACGTAGGGTTTTTTTTTTTTTTCAGATTCTTTTCTCTCATAGGCTTATTACAAAGTATTGAGTAGAGTTTCCTGTGCTATATAGTAGGAGGCGCTTGCTTGTTGATTACCGATTTTATGTACAGTCATGTGTACATGTTCATCCCAACCCCCTAAGTTATCCCCCGCTTCCCCAATCCGTCCTACTTTACACAAGTAGTCATACACATTATCATCCTGTTCATCAGTTCATTCAACCCCGTGTAAGTCATCCTTGTTCTCCTTGGAGTCCAGTCTTTCCATCGGTTCTGCCGACCTTGCCTGATGATCGAGCGTGACTGGACGAGTGACGGTTCCAAAAAGTTTGCAAGAGCTTCTGTGAAGGATTGTAGGATTTGCCCAGCGAAGCGGGTGCCGTGATCTGATCACAGGGGAGGCTGTGGAAGGTAGACCCCAAGTGGCAAACACATTTTGTTTTTTTACCGGTCTCTGTGCCACGGTGAGGACATCAGGCTTGCAGTGAGTGAGGGAAGACTTCAACCCACACGGAAGACATACCTACGGCCACAAGAATGTTTGGATGACCCCTACTAAGTGGCAGTGGAATGAAGTCCAGTGGCTGGGGTTCAGAGGGTCCAGAGAGAGGAGGTTTTCTTTCCAGAGAGAAAAATAGTTCCCCCCCGCCCCCCTCCCCCCCCCCCCCCCAGGGTTACAAGCATGACAGGTCAGACGTTGCCGGTAGACTGTAGAAATCTTCCCGCCAATGTCTATGTACAATTGGGGTCATCTTCAAGGCACCATGGGTGGGTGAAGGAATGCAAGGTGGGGGGGTGGGGGTGGGGGAGGGGGGAGGTCGGCCAGGGAGTAACCAACCGGCCGGGCCGCCGTCTCCCGTCTGCCATAGCCCCGACCGGCTGTTGACAGGACAGAATGGACTCGATCCACGTGTGCCCCGCCACCCCCACCACCTTTCCACAGGCTGTTGTTGCTGCCTTGGCGTGAACGTCGGTTAGAACACCTCCCTGATACTGGGTTCCGTCCCTTTCGTGTGAGCCTCCATTTTGACGACGACAGACAACCCTTTATGCCAGGGCAGAGAAGACTTCCAGGAAGAAACATCCCATCATGTCTGGAACAGTTAGAACACATCGGTGTACAGACACAAGCCAAAGTAGACTTCACGTTGTTCCTTCCTCTTCGACGACGCTTCCCGTGTCATCGATGCTCTCCAAGAAACGTACTCAGTTTCATCTCTCTCGTTTCTCAGGAGAGAGAACACATTTTTGGGCTATTTCGAGGGCCCTCTCCTCCTGCATCCTAACTCAAAGTGCGTTCTAAGTCCAAAGGACTTCACCTGTCCTTCAACCGGGGGGCAAGTGTGTCCAAAATATCCAAAAGGTTGTAAAGCACTTAATCGGATATAGGTCACTGTGAAACAGTGCTTCGCTAGCCAGGTCACCGACATCCCAAGGAGAGACTTGCTAGGCAGAGAGAGAAGCTTCTTCTTCAGTTCCGAGCCACACCTGGTTCTTTGAATCTCGAGAGGACTAAGCTGATGTGAGTCCTCCGAGACCTGATAACGGCAACCTAGAAAATAAGTGATGACTTTTGACAAGGCATAAGCTTTTCTTTCTTGCTTCCTTTTTCCTTCCTTCCTTCCTTCCTTCCTTCCTTCCTTCCTTCCTTCCTTCCTTCCTTCCTTCCTTCCTTCCTTCCTTCCCTCCCTTCCTTCCCTCCCTTCTCTCCTTAAAGATAAAGGAAGAAACCTTTCCTAATCTAATCTGATCTCTCATGATGGACAGAGCAGACCGATGAAAGAAAAACCCAAACCCTAAACCCAAACCTTGTCCTTTTAACATAGAGAGACAACTAAATTCTATTTTTGCACATGTTTCACGTTGATACGAAAACTCATTTCTGTCTTTGAATCCATCCTCATCTTATCCAGTCAGTCCTGACCACGGATCCGATTCCTTTCCAAAGACCGTTTTCTTCACACACCTTTTCCAATCGTCTGTGCCCATTTTTAGCCTGTCCCTCGTTTTCTTTCTTTTCCATTGAGAAGTGACCACCTTTAGGACTAAAATCTCTTTCTCCTTCCCCCAAACATTATCTGCGTATCTTCTACTTTGCCTCCCCACTCCCCCAAAAAAGTCCTCTTCCTACCATGAGGATGGCGACATCAGGTAGCTTGGACCACACACGTTCCGTTCCTTCTTTAGAATGCCTCGTCCTTGGACACTGTCTGTTTTTTTTTTTTTTTTTTCTTCAGTCAGTGAAAGTAAGGAAGCCAACCACAGTGAACAGTGTGAACATGGAATACTTTGTAGAAGTCTAGGCTCCTACCGAGTACACTCTTTCCCTAAAGCACAAGATCTATCTAGGCATGGAACCAAACACGCTCAGTCTCTCCTCCGTAAAAGGTCCAAAGCAGGGAGACCCTTAGACTTGTGGAGCCGTGAACATTTCAGTATTTTATCTTATGTGGAGGTGATGTAGACACTCGCTGAGATTTCACCCTGCCAATGGCACTTAGCCAACCTCTAAGCCTAGAGATGACCAGAGATGTGGGAAAGTCTTGAAGTCGGCCTATGGAAAACGATCATTGGGGGGAGAGTTCCCCTTAAACATCCTTATCTCGTTAACATCTATGCCCTCTATTCGTTATGAGCAGTCCTACTCAGATGATTCGTGAACATTTCACGAGACATGAGGGCGGTTCATTTCGTCATGATGTCTACACCTCCCGCCCCCCTCCCCTTTCACGTGAGAGATTTTCTTCCTGATTTCAGAGGGGAGAAGTAAAAGAGAGTCAGAGTGTCCCTCTCGTGGTGTTGTCAGTCTAATTCCAAAACTTCTCTATGCCACGGAGGCACGTTTGGGGGCGGCCTACTCAGGGCCCCAAGACTTTCAAAGTCAAACTCAAGGAGGACGTAAATGTACTTCATGCCACCGAACCCGAACCCAAACCGGTGAACCCGATGGCTTACTAGGAGATGACGTGTCATTGGCCCACCCATTTAAGACACGGAACCAGACACCCTCTCCTCGATGACTCGGAGCAAGTGAGTTCCTGGGGGTGGGGTGGGGTGGGGTGGGGTGGGGTGGGGTGGGGAGGGTGTCTGTCGGAGAGGGTCCTCTGGTCCAGGTGGGTCCATAAGCACTGCACATGACAGTAGGTGTTCATGGTGTTCTTGGGAAGGAAAGGCAGGGAGAATTTTATTTTGAAAAGCTTATCTTCTCACAGCATTTACACTATGAACGATGATGCAACTTCACTGGGGGCGTGCGGGGTCAGTGAAGGCCAGGGAGCCTGGCAACATAGAAGAGCCACGGAGGCTGGCTGTGTGTGACCCCAAGGATGTCCGGCGACTCCTCCCACTTGGGGTGGGGGGTGGGGGGCGGGGGTGGAAGCGGGGGGCGAGATTCCTGTGTGTCTGTCTGCATTCATCAGTCGTGGGAGAGGAAAAACGACGTTCCCTCGACGATCCTTCTGAGTTCTTGCCTGAGAGGCCCCTGTCCCCAAAAGACAGCTCGAGAAGAGAGCGACCCACGGCTGAGGAACGCGTGCACCGTGACCCCCACGCAGGAGAAGCCCAAGCCAGGAGTCACTCGAAAGGGCGGGCTCTGAGTTTGAGCTTCTTCTCGAGGAAGATCTTGGTCCTCCTTTCAGGTCAGGAAGAAGAGGGAGAGGCAGAGCGGCAGAGCGTCCTCGTCGCCCACCCGTCGTTTCTGAAGCGCCTTCAATTCGAACTCAACTCATCTGTGTGCCAAAGCGGTCCATTTCGGGGTGGTTTGCCCTATTCCGGTTCCCTCCCCGCACGGAGAAAAATGTTCTGTCCCGATTCACTGAAATGCTCCCAAAGGGCCTTGGTGTGAGGCAGCGGACCTATGCCCATCCTGCCTCCTCTTGAAATCATTTCTACCGATACAGAAGAAGAGACACCACCCCCACCCACCATGGCCTGCCAAAGGCAGTGCAGCAGCTATCCCTGTGGGAGTGGGATCCGGTAGCACGCGAACATCAGTCCAACATCCCTTCCATCTCCATGAGTTCTCATGGAAAATGAGGATGTCCCATGACCGGGGATGGGGGGGAGTGGGGATGGGTGAGGGAGAGGGAGACAGAAAGCGAGGAAGGGAGAACGTGGAGGAGAGGCCAGGAGAGGGAGAGAGAGGAAAAAGAGGGAGGGAGGGAGGGAGGGAGGGAGGGAGGGAGGGAGAGACAGAGAGGGAGAGACAGGGAGGGACAGGGAGGGACAGGGAGGGAGAGACGGGGGGGGGGGTGTGGAGAGAGACAGAGACAGAGACAGAGAGAGACGAGAGGCAGAGAGACAGAGAGGGAGACAGAGAGAAAGAAAGAGAGGAGGCGGGAAGAAAGAGATAAAGTGGGGGAGGAAGAGCAGGGGTGGGGGAGAGCGCGAGCGCGCGCGCGCGCGCGCGCGAGAGAGAGAAGAGAGAGAGAGAGAGAGAGAGAGAGAGAGAGAGAGAGAGAGAGAGACCGGGAGAAAGAAAGAGACAGCGAGTGGCAGAGACAGAGGCGGAGAGTGAGCGACAGGGAGCCAGGTAAAGGACACAGTGCTTGGGTATCTTCTGAGTGTTCGCACGTGTTTTCTGAGCTATGGAGATCAACGTCAGTCCCATGAGAAGAAGAGAATGTGCCAGCCCCAGCCAGCACTGCTTGTCTTTTGGCAGAGATGAGAGTTTTCTAAGTTCGGGGCCCCCAGTGAGGGAAGCCGCCCCTTGTGTTCTGCCCGTGACCCTGGTCGGGATGGATGGAGGACGAGGCGACGTGGTTGGGGCTTTCCCCCCTCCCCGCACCCCCCCCCCCAAGTCGGGAACCTCTCTTTCTACCTCTTTGCACACTCCATTCATTCTGAGACCACCGTTGGCATAGTCCTTTCCATGTTAAACATGATACGCCCTTGCCAAGAGACCCAAGTTCTGGAACCTCCAATGGATCTCTCCTGTATGCGTGGACAAGATCTCTCCAGTCCATCCCGTCAGATGAATGATTCTCAATGATCCTGAAAAACATGGATGAGGGCTAGCGTGGCTAAGGGCTTCCCTGGCGGTCTAGTGGTTAGGTTAGGTCTCCATCCTTCCACTGCACGGAATTGAATGAATGAGTGAGTGAGTGAGTGAGTGAGTGAGTGAGTGAGTGAATGAATGAATGAATGAATGAATGAATGAGTTTTAAAAGCGTTCATTAAAAAAGAACAAAAATAGAGTGGCTACCATCTCTCTCCCCCCTCCCTGGCCTCCGGCCCACGATCTAGAATCCCCTGCCCTCCTTGCTCCCAGTCAAATACCTCCGTCACTCAGAGGTTGGCCCCGCCCACCCAGCCGGCCCAGCCATCTGGTCGACCTCTTTGGACCGTATAAAAAGCGACCGACCGGCAGGTGGCGCCCGACAACGGGCAGTCGAGTGAGCGGGCCGCATCGGGATCGGGATCGGGATCGGGATCGGGAGCAGCGGGGCGGCGGGGCGGCGGGGCGGCGGGGACACGATGACGAACCCGATCCTCCTGGTGCGCATTTCACCGCTCAGCGACGGCCGCG
>NW_028138935.1:177500-180000 GCF_964270905.1 Leucopleurus acutus
TCACCGCCAGAGGCCTCCAGCGCAGGGGCGGTCCCGCGGCACCCAGGACGCCGACTGGCCTCCTCGGCCCCCCACCAGGGTTGCCCCCCCCTCGCGGGGCTCGCGCCCACCACCGCCAAACACCCACGAGAGCCGCGGCCAGCCCCGCGACAACAACACTCTCCCGCGCGCACACCGGCCGCCCCACGTGCCCCACCACACGCCTCCGCCGCCGCGCCCGACTCCCCCGCCTCAGGGACCGTGAGCACTCCACCCGGGGACGCCGCCGGCCGCGGCGGCCGCGGCGGGCGACACCCTCACGTGGGCGAGGCCGGCTCGATCCCAGACGGGGAAGGGGGCACGGAGGGCTGGGGGCCGGGGAGGGCCGGCGGCCACGGGGAGGGGACGGCACGCGCACACACGGCGGCGAGGGCCGCGGGGCAGGGGCGCAGGGGCGCCCGCCCAGGGACGGGAAGGGCCGAGGCACGACCGGGCCCGCCAGGGAAACGAGCGCGGGGTCCCACCGCCACACACACGAGGGCGGTCCCACGACGCCTGGGACGCCGGCCGGCCCCGGCCACCCCGGGGTCTCCCACGACCCGGCCCCGCCGCCGGGGCCCGTGTGCGACGGTTTTCCCCCCGCGTGACACGGAGGGACCCGTCCGCCCAAACTCAACCTCCTCCGTCCTTCGCCACATCCGCCTTCATCTGAGTCCGACCCCCGGGGCTCGCGCCCCAGGGAAACGCTCCCGAGCGAGGCGACCCGCACCGTGCCCACACACCGCCCCCGGCCGCGACTCGCGGCGAGGGCAGGCGCGACGGGCTCCTCGCGGCTGCGGGACTGGGGAGTCGGGACGCCCGTGCGTCCCCGAACCCCACCTCGGGCTCGCCACCGCGCGGGTCAGTCACCGCACGCGCACGCGCACACACGGCCCCGCGCCGGACGCCGGCCTGGCGGGACCCTCCCCCGACTCAGAGGGGGGAGGCGCGGGCCGCGGTAGACAAAGAGCGGCGCTCGGCCCCACCGCGGGGCCGGCGCAAGCCCTCCCGCGAGGGCGAGGGCCTCTGCCGCCCACGTGGCTCTGGCGGTGGCCACCGTGGCCACCGCACGCTCGGGAGGGGCAGCGGCTGGGGGGTCCGGTACCCCAAGGCTCCCTCTCGGATCGCTAGAGAAGGCTTTCTCACCGAGGGTGCGTCATCCCCCACCCATCGTCTCTGCCCTTCGGGCCCACGGAGGCGCTCCACGAGCCACCAAGTCCACGACTGGCCGTGGGAGGGGTGGGGGGGGTCTGCGGTATGGGTAAGCACACGGCCCACTGGAGCGTTCGCGGCCACAGCCTCGGGGGCACAGCCTCTGCCGCCCCCCAGGCTCGTCCACCGGGCTCCGGAAGGGGGGAGCACGCCCGAGAAGCGCGACAGACGCCCCCCCTTCTCGCAGGCCCCGGCCCGACACGATCGCACCCACGCCCCTGTGCGACTCCCCCCACACACGCAAGTGGGGGGCGGCGGCACACGCGGCGTCGGCCCGGCCACGAAGTCAGTCCCCCCACGGCACACCGTGGGAGGACGATGGCGACGAGGCGGCAGGCCCCCGTCCCCCACCGAAGCAGAGAAACAGAGGCAAGCCCCCGCGCCCTTTACCGTCTCGACCCCCCCCGCGAGAGCCACTCACGGGACACACCACCGCGGCGGAGACCCCGAGGAGCACGCTGGGAAAAGGGAACGACACCACCGCTCGGCCTCGCGCGCCTGAGGGACGACCTGGAGCGCTCCAGGGGCACCACAGAGGACCGAGCAAGTCACGCTCACGCGCCGGCAGCGGGCGCGCGGCGCAGCGGCGGGACGGCCCCCACCGACGCGGGGAGGACCGCCCGCGAGGCACACGCCAAGGAGGCGAAGCGAGAGCGTCTGCTGCGTCCGAGGACCACGGCCCCGCCCACGCCGTGAGGCAGGAGGCGGGAGACCGCAGGCCAGGGCCGGAGACCACCACCCCTGCCTCCCACACACCCCTCGGCAGGCCGGGCAGGGCGTGACAAGAGAGGCGAGGGGCCCGCGGACAGAACGAGAAGAGCGGTCCCGTTCGCCAAGAACGTCCGTCCCTCGTCTGGCGCGACTTAAGGCCCGGCCCAGGAGAGCGCGACATCACCACATCGATCAGTCAATCCAGAGAGCCAGGGGCCACGAGGGCCCCGAGGGGGGAGGGCCACGGCGAGGACCCTCACCGGAGGAGCCTGCTTCAGCCTCAGCCGGCACCCAGCCCCCCCCTTCTCTCTCTCTGCCTTCTCGGGCAACAGTGGCCGACGACCCCGCGAGGAGAACGCCTGACACGTGGCACGGAGCCTGCGGGGTGGGGTCGTCTCAGCCAACCCCCGGGTGCCTGCGGCGGGGAAGGGGAGTCACACGGGGTAGAAGACCCACGCACCACCTCGCCCCGCCGCCCTCGGGTGAGCCAGAGACCGGAGGCGGCACCGCGGGTCGGGTCAGCCGGGCGCACACACGAGAGCCGGCGCGCAGGCCCAAG
>NW_028138935.1:187500-195000 GCF_964270905.1 Leucopleurus acutus
GGAGGAGGGGGTGGTGGCCCATAGAGGTAGGTCCCTTCGATTCACCCCATCTCAGGTAGTGCCCTATGCAAAACGTTTGTTTTCATACCATCAGGATCCTACCTTTGGAGAGTTCTTTGGAGAGTTTCCCTGCCTTAAACGTCCTCTGCCCTCCGCCTATTCATCCACCATCCACCACCACCCCGCTGACCCGTTCATCCCGTCCATGGTTTTTCTCTTCCGAGAAAGCATGTTACCTACGGCTCGTCCCCAGGCTACGTACGTGTCCATTCACCTCCTGAAAGACATGTCTCGGTCACCTCCGAGAGAGTTCTTGGCAGTGAGGAATAAAACCGCCACCGTCAAGGTCCGCATGCAGGTTTCTGCGTGGACCTCAGCCGTTCGACTCCCCGCGTCACCTCGGGTCCATTCATAGCAAGGAGTCCTCCGAGGGCCGGGTCTTACGGTGAGAGCGTGTTTGGCTGTGAAAAACACCACCCCTGTTCACAGAGTTCCCAAAGACGGGGGGGTGGGGGGTGGGGGGGTTGGGATGGGGGTCGGGGTGGAGCTGAGGAGGGCACGGCACGTCAGCATACCGAAGCGTCCGGAACCCCGAGGAGGCGGGCAAGGAAGGAAGATGTCCCCGGGACAAAACCTTCCCTCCCCGTCCTTAGGGTCGATGGCTGGACCTGAGAATTCCATGGACACGAGACGGATTTGTGAAACCAGAATTCCAAGAAAGGGGACCTGGCTGGCCGAGACCCCAAAATGAGTCTCTTTGGGGTTTGTTAGGGTGGCAGGCCAGGAGACACCCACCGTGTTCCACCCGACTCCCAAATGGGGCGAGTTTATCGAAGAAAAAAAAAAAAAAGCCAAACCAAAAGCAAACACACACGCAGACAGAAACCCCACCACACACACACACACACACACACACACACACACACACACACACACACACACACACACACACACACACACCCTCTGGGTGCGCTATCTGCTGTCCACGATTTCCTGTGCCTTTTGGACATGGCTGATAGGGATGGGCAGGACAGCAAGCTGGCATCTCGGCCGGCCTAGAGAAGTTTCCCGAGTGAAGTATCAGAACCAGGGCGGGGTGGGGATGGGGGGCGCAGAGAGAGGCGGGGAAGGGGGGCCCACGTCACCTGGGAGAGAAGCGGGGGGAGGGGGGCGCTGACCGACCTCGGTTCACCCCGTCCCCCTCCGGCCGAGAACCTGCCTTCGCTTCCTGCCCTCAGGTGTGTGAGAGGAGCAGGTTTCTTTCCCATAACTACCAACACATCATTTCAGTCTTGTTTGTGGGTTTCTTTTTGTGTGTTCGTTTTCTGGACGAGGCCAAAGAACCCTTCCAGTGAGTGGAGGCGTGTGTACAAAGGAGGATCTGACAGGACGGGAGGGTGCGGGTCAGTCCCTGTGCCAAGAAACCCAGAGAATCTGTCGTAGCTGAGGCTCGGGCCTTTTGCAGAAATAGGCCAAGAGAGTTCAGAGTTGATCCTTCACTGCCAAAGAGTCATCACAGCAGTTTCCTGGAAGGGATTGTGTTGCAGGAGCCAGCGTGGTGGCCCTCAGGCCTCAGGCCTCAGGCCTCAGGCCTCAGGCCTCAGCCCGGCAGGCAGGCAGGCAGGCAGGCAGGCAGGCAGGCAGGCAGGCAGGCAGGCAGCGGCTATTGTCTGTTGGTCCCGCCCCCACCCCCACCCCCACCCCCGTTCCTTCTCCAGAGCTCCTTCCTAAGTCCCCTGGACTGACCTTTGCCAGGAGCGGGGGAGGGGAGGGGAGGTCCGGACGATTCATTCGGCAGGGCCTCGTTCAATCGCTCCATTCAAATGCAGAAAGCTCTCCGGCCAAGTCGGAGCCTTTGACTTTGCCTCGAGCTTCTCTTTAATGAATGGCTCTGTCTTTTTTCTTTCCCCAATTTCCCCACCCTTAGGCTGTCCCCTCCAAACTGCAGGGAGGGAAGGAGGGAGAGAGGTAAGGGATGGGAGGAGGTTGTGTGAGAAACAGGCCTTTTTTTCCAGGCAAAAGATGTCCCCTCCTTTTCCTAACCCAGGAAACCCCACTACACCATTTGAGAATCATGGACATGCATGGAAGCAGATGTCTTCACTTGAGATCTTCCTCCGCAGGAGGACAGAAAGGCGGGCCAGTGTGTCCCTCTTGTGCTGCCCGGTTCTTAAGTCACTTGAATTCAAAATAATCAATAGAGCATGGAGGCAGATTTTGGGGCGGCCTACTCTGGAGCCCAAGAGTTCCCTCCTCTGAAAGTTCCTTGGAACATATTAAAGCTGAGCTGGTGACTCGTGTGTGTAGGGGTGTGTGTGTGTGTGTGTGTGTGTGTGTGTGTGTGTGTGTGTGAAGGAGATTTCTAGATGTCAGGGTCGAAGCAACTTTAGAAGTCTGAAACACCTCTGATGATGTCGTCGGGTGTTTGGTTCAAATTTCGGAGTGGCTCTCAAAGAAACAGGCACGAGGATTGTTTCCATAGGAGCCGTTGTGGCCGTTTCGTCAAGTTCTCTAGCTTCCGTTTGCAGAGCTTCAGGCAAAGGGCCATTTTAGTTCTCAGTGAGGCCAAGTCAAAAGGGTGGGAGAAAATGGCAAACGTTCATGGGGAGAGTCGTAGCCAGATATTGGAGGGAACTCAAAAAACTTCGGGATGCAGTCCAGTTTTCAGGTTAAGAACAACACCCTAAGGGAAACGAGTAGCTCCAGAACTTCATATCCACAAGTGAGTATCCCCGTTTTATGGAAACATAATTTTGGCCTCCAAGTAACGTATGCAAATAACTCGGTTGCCAAGGAAATAAGAAGCCTCACTGAGAGTTTCTGAATTAAGGAAGGTAGGGAGAAAAAGATCAGTGATTCCATCCTGCTGACAGAGGTATAAGTTACCAAATGGATGTCCATCTTTAAAAATAAAAAAAAGAAAAAAGAAAATTGGGTTTTGTTGGTTTGTTTCTGTTTTTCCTTGTCTCTGGAAAACAAAAGATTTAAGAATCAGTCCTAATCCCTCTATCTCTCTGTCTCTTCTTTCTCTCTGTCTCTCTCTGTCTCAGTGTCTCTGTCTCTCTCTGTCTCTGTCTCTGTCTCTGTCTCTGTCTCTCTCTCTCTCTCTCTCTCTCTCTCTCTCTCCCTCCTCTCTCTCTCTCTCTCCATATATACATATACATATATATATACATACATGTATATATATACATATACCTACATACGTGTGTGTGTGTGTGTGTGTGTGTGTGTGTGTGTGTGTGTATATATATATATATATATATATATAAATGTATTTTACGTAGGGTTTTTTTTTTTTTTCAGATTCTTTTCTCTCATAGGCTTATTACAAAGTATTGAGTAGAGTTTCCTGTGCTATATAGTAGGAGGCGCTTGCTTGTTGATTACCGATTTTATGTACAGTCATGTGTACATGTTCATCCCAACCCCCTAAGTTATCCCCCGCTTCCCCAATCCGTCCTACTTTACACAAGTAGTCATACACATTATCATCCTGTTCATCAGTTCATTCAACCCCGTGTAAGTCATCCTTGTTCTCCTTGGAGTCCAGTCTTTCCATCGGTTCTGCCGACCTTGCCTGATGATCGAGCGTGACTGGACGAGTGACGGTTCCAAAAAGTTTGCAAGAGCTTCTGTGAAGGATTGTAGGATTTGCCCAGCGAAGCGGGTGCCGTGATCTGATCACAGGGGAGGCTGTGGAAGGTAGACCCCAAGTGGCAAACACATTTTGTTTTTTTACCGGTCTCTGTGCCACGGTGAGGACATCAGGCTTGCAGTGAGTGAGGGAAGACTTCAACCCACACGGAAGACATACCTACGGCCACAAGAATGTTTGGATGACCCCTACTAAGTGGCAGTGGAATGAAGTCCAGTGGCTGGGGTTCAGAGGGTCCAGAGAGAGGAGGTTTTCTTTCCAGAGAGAAAAATAGTTCCCCCCCGCCCCCCTCCCCCCCCCCCCCCCAGGGTTACAAGCATGACAGGTCAGACGTTGCCGGTAGACTGTAGAAATCTTCCCGCCAATGTCTATGTACAATTGGGGTCATCTTCAAGGCACCATGGGTGGGTGAAGGAATGCAAGGTGGGGGGGTGGGGGTGGGGGAGGGGGGAGGTCGGCCAGGGAGTAACCAACCGGCCGGGCCGCCGTCTCCCGTCTGCCATAGCCCCGACCGGCTGTTGACAGGACAGAATGGACTCGATCCACGTGTGCCCCGCCACCCCCACCACCTTTCCACAGGCTGTTGTTGCTGCCTTGGCGTGAACGTCGGTTAGAACACCTCCCTGATACTGGGTTCCGTCCCTTTCGTGTGAGCCTCCATTTTGACGACGACAGACAACCCTTTATGCCAGGGCAGAGAAGACTTCCAGGAAGAAACATCCCATCATGTCTGGAACAGTTAGAACACATCGGTGTACAGACACAAGCCAAAGTAGACTTCACGTTGTTCCTTCCTCTTCGACGACGCTTCCCGTGTCATCGATGCTCTCCAAGAAACGTACTCAGTTTCATCTCTCTCGTTTCTCAGGAGAGAGAACACATTTTTGGGCTATTTCGAGGGCCCTCTCCTCCTGCATCCTAACTCAAAGTGCGTTCTAAGTCCAAAGGACTTCACCTGTCCTTCAACCGGGGGGCAAGTGTGTCCAAAATATCCAAAAGGTTGTAAAGCACTTAATCGGATATAGGTCACTGTGAAACAGTGCTTCGCTAGCCAGGTCACCGACATCCCAAGGAGAGACTTGCTAGGCAGAGAGAGAAGCTTCTTCTTCAGTTCCGAGCCACACCTGGTTCTTTGAATCTCGAGAGGACTAAGCTGATGTGAGTCCTCCGAGACCTGATAACGGCAACCTAGAAAATAAGTGATGACTTTTGACAAGGCATAAGCTTTTCTTTCTTGCTTCCTTTTCCTTCCTTCCTTCCTTCCTTCCTTCCTTCCTTCCTTCCTTCCTTCCTTCCTTCCTTCCTTCCTTCCTTCCTTCCTTCCTTCCTCTTCCCTCTCCTTCCCTCCCTTCTAAACCTTTCCTAATCTAATCTGATCTCTCATGATGGACAGAGCAGACCGATGAAAGAAAAACCCAAACCCTAAACCCAAACCTTGTCCTTTTAACATAGAGAGACAACTAAATTCTATTTTTGCACATGTTTCACGTTGATACGAAAACTCATTTCTGTCTTTGAATCCATCCTCATCTTATCCAGTCAGTCCTGACCACGGATCCGATTCCTTTCCAAAGACCGTTTTCTTCACACACCTTTTCCAATCGTCTGTGCCCATTTTTAGCCTGTCCCTCGTTTTCTTTCTTTTCCATTGAGAAGTGACCACCTTTAGGACTAAAATCTCTTTCTCCTTCCCCCAAACATTATCTGCGTATCTTCTACTTTGCCTCCCCACTCCCCCAAAAAAGTCCTCTTCCTACCATGAGGATGGCGACATCAGGTAGCTTGGACCACACACGTTCCGTTCCTTCTTTAGAATGCCTCGTCCTTGGACACTGTCTGTTTTTTTTTTTTTTTTTTCTTCAGTCAGTGAAAGTAAGGAAGCCAACCACAGTGAACAGTGTGAACATGGAATACTTTGTAGAAGTCTAGGCTCCTACCGAGTACACTCTTTCCCTAAAGCACAAGATCTATCTAGGCATGGAACCAAACACGCTCAGTCTCTCCTCCGTAAAAGGTCCAAAGCAGGGAGACCCTTAGACTTGTGGAGCCGTGAACATTTCAGTATTTTATCTTATGTGGAGGTGATGTAGACACTCGCTGAGATTTCACCCTGCCAATGGCACTTAGCCAACCTCTAAGCCTAGAGATGACCAGAGATGTGGGAAAGTCTTGAAGTCGGCCTATGGAAAACGATCATTGGGGGGAGAGTTCCCCTTAAACATCCTTATCTCGTTAACATCTATGCCCTCTATTCGTTATGAGCAGTCCTACTCAGATGATTCGTGAACATTTCACGAGACATGAGGGCGGTTCATTTCGTCATGATGTCTACACCTCCCGCCCCCCTCCCCTTTCACGTGAGAGATTTTCTTCCTGATTTCAGAGGGGAGAAGTAAAAGAGAGTCAGAGTGTCCCTCTCGTGGTGTTGTCAGTCTAATTCCAAAACTTCTCTATGCCACGGAGGCACGTTTGGGGGCGGCCTACTCAGGGCCCCAAGACTTTCAAAGTCAAACTCAAGGAGGACGTAAATGTACTTCATGCCACCGAACCCGAACCCAAACCGGTGAACCCGATGGCTTACTAGGAGATGACGTGTCATTGGCCCACCCATTTAAGACACGGAACCAGACACCCTCTCCTCGATGACTCGGAGCAAGTGAGTTCCTGGGGGTGGGGTGGGGTGGGGTGGGGTGGGGTGGGGTGGGGAGGGTGTCTGTCGGAGAGGGTCCTCTGGTCCAGGTGGGTCCATAAGCACTGCACATGACAGTAGGTGTTCATGGTGTTCTTGGGAAGGAAAGGCAGGGAGAATTTTATTTTGAAAAGCTTATCTTCTCACAGCATTTACACTATGAACGATGATGCAACTTCACTGGGGGCGTGCGGGGTCAGTGAAGGCCAGGGAGCCTGGCAACATAGAAGAGCCACGGAGGCTGGCTGTGTGTGACCCCAAGGATGTCCGGCGACTCCTCCCACTTGGGGTGGGGGGTGGGGGGCGGGGGTGGAAGCGGGGGGCGAGATTCCTGTGTGTCTGTCTGCATTCATCAGTCGTGGGAGAGGAAAAACGACGTTCCCTCGACGATCCTTCTGAGTTCTTGCCTGAGAGGCCCCTGTCCCCAAAAGACAGCTCGAGAAGAGAGCGACCCACGGCTGAGGAACGCGTGCACCGTGACCCCCACGCAGGAGAAGCCCAAGCCAGGAGTCACTCGAAAGGGCGGGCTCTGAGTTTGAGCTTCTTCTCGAGGAAGATCTTGGTCCTCCTTTCAGGTCAGGAAGAAGAGGGAGAGGCAGAGCGGCAGAGCGTCCTCGTCGCCCACCCGTCGTTTCTGAAGCGCCTTCAATTCGAACTCAACTCATCTGTGTGCCAAAGCGGTCCATTTCGGGGTGGTTTGCCCTATTCCGGTTCCCTCCCCGCACGGAGAAAAATGTTCTGTCCCGATTCACTGAAATGCTCCCAAAGGGCCTTGGTGTGAGGCAGCGGACCTATGCCCATCCTGCCTCCTCTTGAAATCATTTCTACCGATACAGAAGAAGAGACACCACCCCCACCCACCATGGCCTGCCAAAGGCAGTGCAGCAGCTATCCCTGTGGGAGTGGGATCCGGTAGCACGCGAACATCAGTCCAACATCCCTTCCATCTCCATGAGTTCTCATGGAAAATGAGGATGTCCCATGACCGGGGATGGGGGGGAGTGGGGATGGGTGAGGGAGAGGGAGACAGAAAGCGAGGAAGGGAGAACGTGGAGGAGAGGCCAGGAGAGGGAGAGAGAGGAAAAAGAGGGAGGGAGGGAGGGAGGGAGGGAGGGAGGGAGGGAGAGACAGAGAGGGAGAGACAGGGAGGGAC
>NW_028138935.1:210000-214261 GCF_964270905.1 Leucopleurus acutus
GGAGGCGCTCCACGAGCCACCAAGTCCACGACTGGCCGTGGGAGGGGTGGGGGGGGTCTGCGGTATGGGTAAGCACACGGCCCACTGGAGCGTTCGCGGCCACAGCCTCGGGGGCACAGCCTCTGCCGCCCCCCAGGCTCGTCCACCGGGCTCCGGAAGGGGGGAGCACGCCCGAGAAGCGCGACAGACGCCCCCCCTTCTCGCAGGCCCCGGCCCGACACGATCGCACCCACGCCCCTGTGCGACTCCCCCCACACACGCAAGTGGGGGGCGGCGGCACACGCGGCGTCGGCCCGGCCACGAAGTCAGTCCCCCCACGGCACACCGTGGGAGGACGATGGCGACGAGGCGGCAGGCCCCCGTCCCCCACCGAAGCAGAGAAACAGAGGCAAGCCCCCGCGCCCTTTACCGTCTCGACCCCCCCCGCGAGAGCCACTCACGGGACACACCACCGCGGCGGAGACCCCGAGGAGCACGCTGGGAAAAGGGAACGACACCACCGCTCGGCCTCGCGCGCCTGAGGGACGACCTGGAGCGCTCCAGGGGCACCACAGAGGACCGAGCAAGTCACGCTCACGCGCCGGCAGCGGGCGCGCGGCGCAGCGGCGGGACGGCCCCCACCGACGCGGGGAGGACCGCCCGCGAGGCACACGCCAAGGAGGCGAAGCGAGAGCGTCTGCTGCGTCCGAGGACCACGGCCCCGCCCACGCCGTGAGGCAGGAGGCGGGAGACCGCAGGCCAGGGCCGGAGACCACCACCCCTGCCTCCCACACACCCCTCGGCAGGCCGGGCAGGGCGTGACAAGAGAGGCGAGGGGCCCGCGGACAGAACGAGAAGAGCGGTCCCGTTCGCCAAGAACGTCCGTCCCTCGTCTGGCGCGACTTAAGGCCCGGCCCAGGAGAGCGCGACATCACCACATCGATCAGTCAATCCAGAGAGCCAGGGGCCACGAGGGCCCCGAGGGGGGAGGGCCACGGCGAGGACCCTCACCGGAGGAGCCTGCTTCAGCCTCAGCCGGCACCCAGCCCCCCCTTCTCTCTCTCTGCCTTCTCGGGCAACAGTGGCCGACGACCCCGCGAGGAGAACGCCTGACACGTGGCACGGAGCCTGCGGGGTGGGGTCGTCTCAGCCAACCCCCGGGTGCCTGCGGCGGGGAAGGGGAGTCACACGGGGTAGAAGACCCACGCACCACCTCGCCCCGCCGCCCTCGGGTGAGCCAGAGACCGGAGGCGGCACCGCGGGTCGGGTCAGCCGGGCGCACACACGAGAGCCGGCGCGCAGGCCCAAGCGGGCGGCTCAAGCGGCAAGGGCCGGTTCGGGCGCCAGACGGCGGTCCAAAGCCCAGCGCCCCGCGCGCGTCCAGAGTCCCAGAACCCCCAGCGAGACACGCCAGAGGAGACCGTGTCAGCACCTATCTGGTGGTAAAAAAGGCCCATTTCAGGCGAAAAAAATCACGGCGCCCGGCAGCGGGGCCCATCCACGAACCTCGGGGGCGCTCCCCGGACCTCGGCCCGGCTACCTCTCCCCAACACTTCCCCATCCACAGCAGCCCCGGAGCTCTCTCGGGGCCATCTGGTCGACCCGAGGAGCCCGGGGGGGTGGGGGGCGGCAGAGTGGGGCGGGGCGGGACGGGGCGGGGCGGGGCGGGAGGGCCGGGAAAACGTGGCAGAGGCAGCGAGCGGGCCGGGGTCGCCCTCCCCGGATCGCCCGCGCGAGCAGGTACCGTACCGCGGGTCCCTCCGTGTCCCCGGGCGAAGACTCGGTTAAAGAAAAGGAAATATCCCACTCTGCCGCCTCTGACGAGCGGGGCCCACGAGGGACCGCGCCCGGGCCCAGGCCGCCCTATCCGGGCCACCCAGTACGACTCGGGCCGGTCCCCACCGCCACCCCCACCCCGGCCGGGACTCGCGGTGGAGGAGGGGGCGGGGGAGGGTGAGAAAAAGTCGCGTCCGCCGACCGGGACCCACGTGGGCCCGCTCAAGGGCCGGGTGCGCCCTCCCCGGCCACCCGCGCGAGCAGGTCCCGGTCCGTCCGCGTCCCCGGACCCAGGGGGACTTAAACATTTTCGCACGGAGGCACCTCCCAGGCGACCGGAGCCCACGAGGGACCGCACCCGGGCCCGGGCCTCTCTCTCCGGGTCACCCCTCGCGGCCCAGCCCGGTCCCCACCTCCGGAGTCCGACTCGGAAAAGCATCGGTCAGAAAGAATCCGACCACCGGGACCCACGCGCGCCCGCCAACGAGCCCGTCGCGCCCTCCACCGGCCTAAACGCACGGGCCGGTCCCCACCTCCGGAGCGGGGCGCTGTGGGGACCGGGCGGTGGGGGGGTGGGGGCAGGGAGGGAGGGAGGGAGGGAGGGAAGGAAGGAAGGAAGGAAAGAAGGAAGGAAAGAAGGAGGGTCGGGTGGCCGGGTCGGTCCCCGCGGCCGGATGCTGGTCGACCAGGCCAGGCGGCCCCACAGACCGGCTCGAGAGCGCGGCGACAGGCACACCCTCATAGGCCTGCACGCCCAATCTCAAGCGACAGCAGGAGGCGCCCACGCCCGGGCGCCACCGGGACAGTCACCGCCAGCGTCGCCCGGCTCCCGGAACTCTGCCTCGGGCCCGGCGGCCGAGTCACAGCCCTCACGAAGGTCGCCGAAGCTCCAGAGACGAGGGACAATATAAAAGCGGCCGCCAGGTGGCTCCCGACAACGGCTCCAACGTCCCCGGGCCGGGTTCCCTGTCGCCGGCCGGCCACCGAGGATGCGGCAGCGCCGGGCCGCCCAAACGCCCGAGCTCAGCCCGCCGGGGCGAGCCGGCGGGCGTCTGGCGCGGCCCCGAGGCGTCCGTCTCGGAGCTAGCTCCCGGGTCGGCACGACACGGCGCGACCCCGGCAGCAGACGGGGGGGGGGGGGGGGGGGTGGCGGGGGAAGCTGGGAAGACGTCGCCGGGAGGCCGCCTCGAAGGAAACGCGCTCCCCACGCGACTCCTCGGCGGGGGCAAATCCCACGGAGACGCCGGCGGGGCCCGGGGCGGCCGGCACGGGGTGCCCAGAGGGTCACGAGCAAGATCCCCGGCTGCCCGGACGGAGGGAGGGAGGGAGGGAGGGAGGGAGGGAGGGAGGGAAGGCGGGGACTGGCAAACCGAAACCAGGCAAGCACTCAGAGAACAACGCAGGAATTCATCCTCTCTCGAACGGTGGAGGTCTGTCGGAAGCAGACACGCAAAGCCCAGAACCTAGAAAGGAAAGGAAGGATACCCTCCGACCCCACACATACAAGCGGAAACAAACAACTATCTCTGCCCGGACGGCGACAAAGTCCAAAGACAACACATGGGTGCGTGGGTGGGGAAAACGCACCCGCGGTCACGAGAAAACATGGATTTCAAAATGGACTGACCACAGTCCACGGGCGGGGGTGGGCATGGGGGTGGGGGAAGGGGGAGGCGGGGCTCGGGGGAATGCGGGCGGGTGGGGGGGCGGAGGGGGGGAGAGGGTGGAGTCCATAGCCATCCACTAAAGAAACTGAGTTCGGGCACATCTACTCAATGCAACACCCCGAGTGCGAGCGTGTGCGTGCGTGCGTGCGTGTGGAGTGCGGTAAGTATCGACAACGGACTGTAGCCCCACCGAGACCACGACAAACCGTACCCGCGAAGAAGTCAAGCCGTACACCTACTCTGTCCTTCAAAACAAAGGAAAAAGCGTGCACGTATAGCATACGTACGTGCATCGCGTGTGCTTGGGGCGCAGGTATACGTGGACGTATAAAGGCCTAGGACAAGCCCAAGCACATCCCGTAAGGGGAGCCTATCCAAAACAGACCAAGGCCTCTCACCACTCAGCTTCCAGAACACAAGCAACCCAGCGAGGAAAGTGAACTGGAGGCCCAAACTGAACCTTTTCATTAGGGAAAATAGAGAAGAGAAGAGAAGAGGAGGGGAGGGGAGGGGAGGGGAGGGGAGGGGAGGGGAGGGGAGGGGAGGGGAGGGGAGAGGAGAGGAGAGGAGAGGAGAGGAGAGGAGAGGAGAGGAGAGGAGAGGAAAGGAAGGAAGGAAGGAAGGAAGGAAGGAAGGAAGGAAGAAAGAAAGAAAGAAAGAAAGAAAGAAAGAAAGAAAGATAGAAAGAAAGAGAGAGAGAGAGAGAAAGAGAGAGTGGGAGTGGGAGTGGGAGTGAGAGTGGGAGTGGGAGTGGGAGAGGGAGAGGGAGAGGGGGAGGGAGAGGGAGAGGCAGAGGGACAGAGGGGAGAGAGAGAGAGTGAGAGTTGGAGTGGGAGTGG